>NW_005872054.1:53859-56879 GCF_000147115.1 Myotis lucifugus
CCCAACATGGTGGCCACCAAACTGGCCACCTTACTGGGCCTCAGGCGTAATCCATATGAGCATGATTTTTAAGTCATCCCCTCCACTCAAGATTAAGGATTGTCAATCCAGTGACCCAACGAAGGCACTCTACAGGGCTTCCGTACAACTCACACTCGTTTGCTCACCAAGAAGAATGTTTTCTTGGGGCTGAGGACAGAGCAAGGTGGGCTTGACAGCTGCACTGTTCCGACTCTGGGAAGGAGCCTGACAGACAGAGCCCAGGAAGAGCTCTAGGCCAAAATGAAGGCCCACTGTTTTTCGGAACATCACCTGGAAAAAAGAGGAGTGACAGGGCTTCTAAAGGACCCCATCTTGTTCATATCAGACCTGAATTCGAAGGGGAACTTGTTCGTTTATGCGCCAATGACCACTTCCAAAACCAGGAAAGGAGAGAATGAATGAAACAACATGACCAAACAAACAAATAATAGGAATCACATAAAAAAAATCCATCAATGGAAATGGAGGCAGTATGATTCCACATCACCAACATAAAAATGACCAGCAACAGGATTCTCACCACACACACCCTTAGGGTTTGCAAGAAAGCTGAAGAGGAGCCATACTGCTCATGCCTGGGCGTGGTCCCCTTGGACTCAGGAATCTGGCGCGATTCCTACACGGACCATGACATTGAGCATCCATTCAGGTGAAGGTAGAGGAGGTTAGGCGCTCAAGCCATGCACATGTCACATGACACTGTCACGGGACCCCACGAAAGGGCACTGAGCCCCCTTTCAGTCCGATTCCTTTCAGAGAGGAGGGACATCTTTGGCTTTGGGTCGGCCCGATCCCAAGGACTTAGAGTCACCAATTATATAGCACCAGGGTCTCTCTTGCCCAAAGAGAGCCCCCTGCTCATTTTCATGCACACCTGCTCTCTGTCCAACACAAAAGTCAGCCACTCACCTGAGACGTGAAGGCCACGACCACCATCTGGAGAGATGGTCGCACTGCAAGACACAACCAGAGGAGAAACGTTTTGTTTTAAGAGTTGGCCTCTGGTACCGCCATCTTGGAGGTCCTACTGGGCACCAAAAACACCGCTGAACGTGGAGAAGGCTACGATCACGTGGAAGCGATCGGGGAGAGCCACGGGGCATCCTCTGAGGAATCTGCCTACCTCCAGCTCCCAATCCCCACGCTGGGGAGAATCCTAAGACTCCCCAGCACGGTGCCACCAATCTGTCACCCACAGTGGGCCTCAGCGTAATCCTATTGAGCAGGATTTTTATGTCATCACCTCTCTTCAAGGCCCAGACCGCGTAGACATCATTGACCCAGAGTCAGCCCTTCGCGCACAGAGGAACCAGGGCACACTCATATGCTCACCAGTGATGTTTCCTGGAACTAAGGACATAGCAAGGTGGGCTGGAGAGCTGCACACTGCTTCCCACTCTGGAAGGAGCCTGACAGACACAGGAAGCTCTGGGCCCATGGAAACGCTTTTTTTCCCGAACATGACCTGGACAAAGAGGAGTGGGACGGCCGCTAAAGGACCTCTCTCTTCCCTCTCGGAACTGAACATAAAGCACCATGGCAATTGATGTGCAAATGATCACGCCCAAAAGCAACAAATGAAAGAGGAAAGGAATACATCCGAAAAGCAGGAAATGCACCAATGGAAAGCAAGGCACTACCGATTCCACGCGGACACAAACCACCGGCCACAGGATTCTCACTATTCACACACGCAGCGTTTGCCAAGGAAGCTGAGCAGAAACCCTACTGCTCACTCCTGGGCATGGTCCTCTTGGACACAACCGCCTCGTGATATGCTAACACGGACCATGACATTGAGCATTCATTCAGGAGAGGGTAGAGGAGGTTAGGCGCTCAAGCCATGCACATGTCACATGACAATGGCTAAAACATCTTCCCCCCTAACCCCCCGCAAAAAAAAAGGAGCTCTGAGACCACTTTCAGACCGATAACTTGCAGAGAGGAGGGACAACTTTGGTTCTGGGTCGGCCCATTCCCAAGGGCTTAGAGTCACCAAGAATAGAGCACCAGGGTCTCTCTTGCCCAAAGAGAGCCTCCTGCTAACTCTCATGCACACGAGCTCTCTGTGCAACACAAAAGTCAGCCACTCACCTGAAACGTGAAGGCCACGACCACCATCTGGAGAGACGGTCGAACTGCAAGACACAACCAGAGGAGAGATCTGCTTTAAGAGCTGGCCTCTGGCGTGGCTCTCAGTGCAGAACTACTGTGCACCAAACACAACCGTGAACTTGGAGGACGCCATGTTCACGTAGCGGTGATCGTGGGGAGGCACGTGGCAACCTCTCAAGGATCTGCCCGCCTCGAGAACCCAATCCCATCGCTGGGGAGAAACCTAAGACTCCCCAACATGGTGCCACCAAACTGGCACCTTACTGGGCCTCAGCGTAATCCTATTGAGCATGATTTTTAAGTCATCACCTCACTTCAAGATTAAGGGTTGTCATCATTGACCCAACGAAGGCACTCTGCGGGCATCCGTACAACTGCACACTCGTTTGCTCACCAGAGATGTATCCTGGGGCTGAGGACAGAGCAAGGTGGGCTTGACAGCTGCACTGTTCCGACTCTGGAAGGAGCCTGACAGACAGAGCCCAGGAGAGCTCTAGGCCAAATGAAGGCCACTGTTTTCGGAACATGACCTGGAAAAAGAGGAGTGACAGGGCTTCTAAAGGACCCATCTTGTTCATATCAGACCTGAATTCGAAGGGAACTTGTTCGTTTATGCGCCAATGACCACTTCCAAAACCAGGAAAGGAGAGAATGAATGAAACAATATGAACAAATAAAGAAATAATAGGAATCACATAAAAAAAATCCATCAATGGAAATGGAGGCAGTATGATTCCACATCACCAACATAAAATAACCCGCAACCCGAATTTTCGCACCCCCCACCTTTGGGTTTGCCAGAAACTCTAGAGGAGACATACTGCTCATGCCTGGGCGTGGTCCCCTTGGACACAGGAATCTGG
>NW_005872054.1:57410-106167 GCF_000147115.1 Myotis lucifugus
CACACCACTCAACACCAAAAAAACAATCCAGTAGAAAAATGGGCACAGGACCTGCACAGACACCCTCCCAAGGAGACCTACAACGGACAACAGAGACATGAAAAGACACTCAACCCCACAAGCTCTTGGGGAAATGCCAATCAAAACCGCAACGAGCTACCACCTCGCCCCTGTTCAGTTAGGCCATTAGCAACAGACGAGTGGTTGGGTGCTGAGAGGCAGTGGAGAAGGGAACTCGCACTCACCGCTGGTGGGAATGGAGATGGGTGCAGCCACTATGGACAACAGTGCAGAGGGTCTTCAAAAAATGAAAAATAGACTTACCACGTGACTCAGCAATCCCTCTTCTGGGTATCGACCCCGAAAACCTGAAAACATTTATTCACAAAGGCATATGCAACCCAATGTTCATTGCAACATTATTCACGGAGGCGAAGACATGGGAACAACTGAAGTGTCCCTCGATAGAGGACTGGATAAAGAAGATGGGGTACATGTACACCATGGAATACGACTCAGCCATAAGCAAGGACAAAACACTTAGCATTTGCAATAACATGGATGGACCTTGAGAGTATCCTGCTAAGGGATATACATCAGACAGAAAAAGCAAAGAACCATATCATTTCACTCATGTGTGGGATATCAAACTGAAAGCAACAAACAAGGGAAAAAAAACATGCAAATTTTATCATATAAAATCCCCAGGGTTGTAAAGAGATGAGCACAATTTTGCATACAATTTTCCACATTGGAAAAAGGAGAAACAATCCATCCATGTCAATCTTGAAAGAGTCAAAGAGAAATGGAAATAGAGTGCAGTGTGACCGCAAAAACCAACGAGCCATGAAGGTGCCATTCAGAAATCTGAGTAATTTAACAGATCATGCGTCTCTGATAACATTTTGGCACATTTGGTTTTCGCTACAATACTTTTAGGTCCAGTTGCTGAAAACTCTCTCCATTTCTCCATTTTATCATCAAAGCAACAGAAAAAAGAGTGAAGATGGAAGAAGAAATTACAAAGATTCAACAATGTAGGTCAGGTTGGTGAGGTTCTTAATAAAGAAAATGGTGTAAATATCCTCCTCTATAATAAAAGGGTAATATGCAAATTGACCCAAATGGTGGAATGACCGGGAACAACCGGTCGCTATGGTGTGCACTGACCACCAGGGGGCAGCAGGGCTGAGGGACCTCCCCCCCACCCCAAGTACATGAATTTTCATGCACCGGGCCTCTAGTTTTTAAATAAGGCTCTAAAACGGGTGGGGAACATCCAGTCCATAGACTGCAGGAGGCCCATGAAGTCATGTGGCCTGGCCCTGCCAAGGCATTAGGGGTGAGTTAATTAAATGTTGGACAAAAGAGAAGGCTAATTTTTAAGTTAATCATTTGGTATGGTCCCCCGGATGATAGTATCAATACCCACATGGCTGTTGGCAGGAAAAAGGTTCCCCACCCATGTCCTCACAAGCACCCACGCCCTCCCGGGCACGGACAGAGATCGCAGGACGGTCACAGGACACGTGCCACATCAATGCCAAAGGTCACGAGAAGGTACTCACCCCTGGCCGCTGAAGGGACAGACCTCTTACAGCCCTGTCTTGGCGAAATGTGACAAAAAGCAAAGACGGAGACTGAGAAAACACCCGGGGTAAAAAAATCGTAAAGAACTACAATGGGTCCCACGGTCATTGTGTCAATAGATTTTTACTGATTTCACAGAGGAAGGGAGAGGGAAAGAGCGACAGAAACATCAATGATTCTACCTCATCACTGAGGAACCAGAACCTAGTGGCTCAATTCAGAGTAGGACACAGACCCAGATTTCGGGTTCCAGCCCCAGACAAGGCGGGGACAGGAGGAAACCTACCGATGTTTCTGACTCAGATCAAAGAATCTCAATCTCTCTCTCTTCCCACCACCCTCAATTTCTCCATAAAATCAATAATAACAAAAAAGAACATATAAACATCATTACTACACAAGGGCACACCTGCTCCGCAAGTAAGACAACAGAAATGCACTCACCTTCAACGTCCAGGCACAGCCACCATGTTCCAGATAGTCGCACTGCAAGAAACAAAGACAGAAAAAATTAGTAAAAACGTCCTTCAGGAAGGCCGTGGGAGAACAGGCCTAACAGCCCGAGAACGTGAGCCAGAGATGTTCACAAGAAACAGACCGGGGAGAGGCAAAAGGTACCCCTCCCGGGCACTGCTTGCCTCTGAAACCAAACCCATTGTTTCCCAGGGAAGCCAGACTCCCAAATGTGGCGCCTCAAAATGGTCACGGACACGGGGCCTCAGATCACTCACACTGAACTTTATTTTAGTCATCATCTCTCTTCGAGACAATGCGTTCTCATCATTGACCCAACGAAGGCACTCTGCGGGCATCCGGACAACTGCACACTCGTTTGCTCACCAGAGATGTTTCCTGGGGCTGAGGACAGAGCAAGGTGGGCTTGACAGCTGCACTGTTCCGACTCTGGAAGGAGCCTGACAGACAGAGCCCAGGAGAGCTCTAGGCCAAATGAAGGCCATTGTTTTCGGAACATCACCTGGAAAAAGAGGAGTGACAGGGCTTCTAAAGGACCCATCTTGTTCATATCAGACCTGAATTCTAAGGGAACTTGTTCGTTTATGCGCCAATGACCACTTCCAAAACCAGGAAAGGAGAGAATGAATGAAACAACATGACCAAACAAACAAATAATAGGAATCACATAAAAAAAATCCATCAATGGAAATGGAGGCAGTATGATTCCACATCACCAACATAAAAATAACCAGCAACAGGATGCTCACCACACACACCCTTAGGGTTTGCAAGAAAGCTGAAGAGGAGCCATACTGCTCATGCCTGGGCGTGGTCCCCTTGGACACAGGAATCTGGCGCGATTCCTACACGGACCATGACATTGAGCATCCATTCAGGTGAAGGTAGAGGAGGTTAGGCGCTCAAGCCATGCACATGTCACATGACACTGTCACGGGACCCCACGAAAGGGCACTGAGCCCCCTTTCAGTCCGATTCCTTTCAGAGAGGAGGGACATCTTTGGCTTTGGGTCGGCCCGTTCCCAAGGACTTAGAGTCACCAATTATACAGCACCAGGGTCTCTCTTGCCCAAAGAGAGCCCCCTGCTCATTTTCATGCACACCTGCTCTCTGTCCAACACAAAAGTCAGCCACTCACCTGAGACGTGAAGGCCACGACCACCATCTGGAGAGATGGTCGCACTGCAAGACACAACCAGAGGAGAAACGTTTTGTTTTAAGAGTTGGCCTCTGGTACCGCCATCTTGGAGGTCCTACTGGGCACCAAAAACACCGCTGAACGTGGAGAAGGCTACGATCACGTGGAAGCGATCGGGGAGAGGCACGGGGCATCCTCTGAGGAATCTGCCTACCTCCAGCTCCCAATCCCCACGCTGGGGAGAATCCTAAGACTCCCCAGCACGGTGCCACCAATCTGTCACCCACAGTGGGCCTCAGCGTAATCCTATTGAGCAGGATTTTTATGTCATCACCTCTCTTCAAGGCCCAGACCGCGTAGACATCATTGACCCAGAGACAGCACTTCGCGCACAGAGGAACCAGCGCACACTCATATGCTCACCAGTGATGTTTCCTGGAACTAAGGACATAGCAAGGTGGGCTGGAGAGCTGCACTCTGCTTCCCACTCTGGAAGGAGCCTGACAGACACAGGAAGCTCTGGGCCCATGGAAACCCTTTTTTTCCGAACATGACCTGGACAAAGAGGAGTGGGACGGCCGCTAAAGGACCTGTCTCTTCCCTCTCGGAACTGAACCTAAAGCACGATGGCAATTGATGTGCAAATGATCACGCCCAAAACCAACACATGAAAGAGGAAAGGAATACATCCGAAAAGCAGGAAATGCACCAATGGAAAGCAGGGCACTACCGATTCCACGCGGACACAGACCACCGGCCATAAGATTCTCACTATTCACACACGCAGCGTTTGCCAAGGAAGCTGAGCAGAAACCCTACTGCTCACTCCTGGGCATGGTCCTCTTGGACACAACCGCCTCCTGATGTGCTGACACTGACCATGACATTGAGCATTCATTCGGGAGAGGGTAGAGGAGGTTAGGAGCTCACGCCATGCACATGTCACATGACAATGGCTAAAACATCCTCCCCCCTAACCCCCCGCAAAAAAAAAGAGGACTGAGACCACTTTCAGACCGATAACTTGCAGAGAGGAGGGACAACTTTGGCTCTGGGTCGGCCCATTCCCAAGGGCTTAGAGTCACCAAGAATAGAGCACCAGGGTCTCTCTTGCCCAAAGAGAGCCTCCTGCTGACTCTCATGCACACGAGCTCTCTGTGCAACACAAAAGTCAGCCACTCACCTGAAACCTGAAGGCCACGACCACCATCTGGAGAGATGGTCGCACTGCAAGACACAACCAGAGGAGAGATCTGCTTTAAGAGCTGGCCTCTGGCGTGGCTCTCAGTGCAGACCTACTGTGCAAAAAACACAACCGTGAACATGGAGGAGGCCATGTTCACGTAGCGGTGATCGGGGGGAGGCACGTGGCATCCTCTCAAGGATCTGCCCGCCTCGAGAACCCAATCCCATCGCTGGGGAGAAACCTAAGACTCCCCAACATGGTGCCACCAAACTGGCACCTTACTGGGCCTCAGCGTAATCCTATTGAGCATGATTTTTAAGTCATCACCTCACTTCAAGATTAAGGGTTGTCATCATTGACCCAACGAAGGCACTCTGCGGGCATCGGTACAACTGCACACTCGTTTGCTCACCAGAGATGTTTCCTGGGGCTGAGGACAGAGCAAGGTGGGCTTGACAGCTGCACTGTTCCGACTCTGGAAGGAGCCTGACAGACAGAGCCCAGGAGAGCTCTAGGCCAAATGAAGGCCACTGTTTTCGGAACATCACCTGGAAAAAGAGGAGTGACAGGGCTTCTAAAGGACCCATCTTGTTCATATCAGACCTGAATTCGAAGGGAACTTGTTCGTTTATGCGCCAATGACCACTTCCAAAACCAGGAAAGGAGAGAATGAATGAAACAACATGACCAAACAAACAAATAATAGGAATCACATAAAAAAAATCCATCAATGGAAATGGAGGCAGTATGATTCCACATCACCAACATAAAAATAACCAGCAACAGGATGCTCACCACACACACCCTTAGGGTTTGCAAGAAAGCTGAAGAGGAGCCATACTGCTCATGCCTGGGCGTGGTCCCCTTGGACACAGGAATCTGGCGCGATTCCTACACGGACCATGACATTGAGCATCCATTCAGGTGAAGGTAGAGGAGGTTAGGCGCTCAAGCCATGCACATGTCACATGACACTGTCACGGGACCCCACGAAAGGGCACTGAGCCCCCTTTCAGTCCGATTCCTTTCAGAGAGGAGGGACAACTTTGGCTCTGGGTCGGCCCATTCCCAAGGGCTTAGAGTCACCAAGAATAGAGGACCAGGGTCTCTCTTGCCCAAAGAGAGCCTCCTGCTGACTCTCATGCACACGAGCTCTCTGTGCAACACAAAAGTCAGCCACTCACCTGAAACGTGAAGGCCACGACCACCATCTGGAGAGATGGTCGCACTGCAAGACACAACCAGAGGAGAGATCTGCTTTAAGAGCTGGCCTCTGGCGTGGCTCTCAGTGCAGACCTACTGTGCACCAAAACAACCGTGAACATGGAGGAGGCCATGTTCACGAAGCGGTGATCGGGGGGAGGCACGTGGCATCCTCTCAAGGATCTGCCCGCCTCGAGAACCCAATCCCATCGCTGGGGAGAAACCTAAGACTCCCCAACATGGTGCCACCAAACTGGCACCTTACTGGGCCTCAGCGTAATCCTATTGAGCATGATTTTTAAGTCATCACCTCACTTCAAGATTAAGGGTTGTCATCATTGACCCAACGAAGGCACTCTGCGGGCATCCGTACAACTGCACAGTCGTTTGCTCACCAGAGATGTTTCCTGGGGCTGAGGACAGAGCAAGGTGGGCTTGACAGCTGCACTGTTCCGACTCTGGAAGGAGCCTGACAGACAGAGCCCAGGAGAGCTCTAGGCCAAATGAAGGCCACTGTTTTCGGAACATCACCTGGAAAAAGAGGAGTGACAGGGCTTCTAAAGGACCCATCTTGTTCATATCAGACCTGAATTCGAAGGGAACTTGTTCGTTTATGCGCCAATGACCACTTCCAAAACCAGAAAAGGAGAGAATGAATGAATCAATATGAACAAATAAACAAATAATAGGAATCACATAAAAAAAATCCATCAATGGAAATGGAGGCAGTATGATTCCACATCACCAACATAAAAATAACCAGCAACAGGATGCTCACCACACACACCCTTAGGGTTTGCAAGAAAGCTGAAGAGGAGCCATACTGCTCATGCCTGGGCGTGGTCCCCTTGGACACAGGAATCTGGCGCGATTCCAACACGGACCATGACATTGAGCATCCATTCAGGTGAAGGTAGAGGAGGTTAGGCGCTCAAGCCATGCACATGTCACATGACACTGTCACGGGACCCCACGAAAGAGCACTGATCCCCCTTTCAGTCCGATTCCTTTCAGAGAGGAGGGACATCTTTGGCTTTGGGTCGACCCGTTCCCAAGGACTTAGAGTCACCAATTATATAGCACCAGGGTCTCTCTTGCCCAAAGAGAGCCTCCTGCTCATTTTCATGCACACGTGCTCTCTGTCCAACACAAAAGTCAGCCACTCACCTGAGACGTGAAGGCCACGACCACCATCTGGAGAGATGGTCGCACTGCAAGACACAACCAGAGGAGAAACGTTTTGTTTTAAGAGTTGGCCTCTGGTACCGCCATCTTGGAGGTCCTACTGGGCACCAAAAACACCGCTGAACGTGGAGAAGGCTACGATCACGTGGAAGCGATCGGGGAGAGGCACGTGGCATCCTCTCAGGCATCTGCCTGCCTCCAGCTCCCAATCCCAACGCTGGGGAGAATCCTAAGACTCCCCAGCACGGTGCCACCAATCTGTCACCCACAGTGGGCCTCAGCGTAATCCTATTGAGCAGGATTTTTATGTCATCACCTCTCTTCAAGGCCCAGACCGCGTAGACATCATTGACCCAGAGACAGCCCTTCGCGCACAGAGGACCCAGGGCACACTCATATGCTCACCAGAGATGTTTCCTGGAACTAAGGACATAGCAAGGTGGGCTGGAGAGCTGCACTCTGCTTCCCACTCTGGAAGGAGCCTGACAGACACAGGAAGCTCTGGGCCCATGGAAACCCTTTTTTTCCGAACATGACCTGGACAAAGAGGAGTGGGACGGCCGCTAAAGGACCTGTCTCTTCCCTCTCGGAACTGAACCTAAAGCACGATGGCAATTGATGTGCAAATGATCACGCCCAAAACCAACACATGAAAGAGGAAAGGAATACATCCGAAAAGCAGGAAATGCACCAATGGAAAGCAGGGCACTACCGATTCCACGCGGACACAGACCACCGGCCATAGGATTCTCACTATTCACACACGCAGCGTTTGCCAAGGAAGCTGAGCAGAAACCCTACTGCTCACTCCTGGGCATGGTCCTCTTGGACACAACCGCCTCCTGATGTGCTGACACTGACCATGACATTGAGCATTCATTCGGGAGAGGGTAGAGGAGGTTAGGAGCTCACGCCATGCACATGTCACATGACAATGGCTAAAACATCCTCCCCCCTAACCCCCCGCAAAAAAAAAGGAGCCTGAGACCACTTTCAGACCGATAACTTGCAGAGAGGAGGGACAACTTTGGCTCTGGGTCGGCCCATTCCCAAGGGCTTAGAGTCACCAAGAATAGAGCACCAGGGTCTCTCTTGCCCAAAGAGAGCCTCCTGCTGACTCTCATGCACACGAGCTCTCTGTGCAACACAAAAGTCAGCCACTCACCTGAAACCTGAAGGCCACGACCACCATCTGGAGAGATGGTCGCACTGCAAGACACAACCAGAGGAGAGATCTGCTTTAAGAGCTGGCCTCTGGCGTGGCTCTCAGTGCAGAACTACTGTGCACCAAACACAACCGTGAACATGGAGGAGGCCATGTTCACGTAGCGGTGATCGGGGGGAGGCACGTGGCATCCTCTCAAGGATCTGCCCGCCTCGAGAACCCAATCCCATCGCTGGGGAGAAACCTAAGACTCCCCAACATGGTGCCACCAAAGTGGCACCTTACTGGGCCTCAGCGTAATCCTATTGAGCATGATTTTTAAGTCATCACCTCACTTCAAGATTAAGGGTTGTCATCATTGACCCAACGAAGGCATTCTGCGGGCATCCGTACAACTGCACACTCGTTTGCTCACCAGAGATGTTTCCTGGGGCTGAGGACAGAGCAAGGTGGGCTTGACAGCTGCACTGTTCCGACTCTGGAAGGAGCCTGACAGACAGAGCCCAGGAGAGCTCTAGGCCAAATGAAGGCCATTGTTTTCGGAACATCACCTGGAAAAAGAGGAGTGACAGGGCTTCTAAAGGACCCATCTTGTTCCTATGAGACCTCAACTCTAAGGGAACTTGTTCGTTTATGCGCCAATGACCACTTCCAAAACCAGGAAAGGAGAGAATGAATGAAACAATATGAACAAAAAAAGAAATAATAGGAATCACATAAAAAAAATCCATCAATGGAAATGGAGGCAGTATGATTCCACATCACCAACAAAAAATAACCAGCAACACGATTTTCAGCACACACAACCTTTGGGTTTGCAAGAAACTCAAGAGGAGCCATACTGCTCATGCCTGGGCGTGGTCCCCTTGGACACAGGAATCTGGCGCGATTCCAACACGGACCATGACATTGAGCATCCATTCAGGTGAAGGTAGAGGAGGTTAGGCGCTCAAGCCATGCACATGTCACATGACACTGTCACGGGACCCCACGAAAGAGCACTGAGCCCCCTTTCAGTCCGATTCCTTTCAGAGAGGAGGGACATCTTTGGCTTTGGGTCGGCCCGTTCCCAAGGACTTAGAGTCACCAATTATATAGCACCAGGGTCTCTCTTGCCCAAAGAGAGCCCCTGCTTATTTTCATGCACACCTGCTCTCTATCCAACACAAAAGTCAGCCACTCACCTGAGACGTGAAGGCCACGACCACCATCTGGAGAGATGGTCGCACTGCAAGACACAACCAGAGGAGAAACGTTTTGTTTTAAGAGTTGGCCTCTGGTACCGCCATCTTGGAGGTCCTACTGGGCACCAAAAACACCGCTGAACGTGGAGAAGGCTACGATCACGTGGAAGCGATCGGGGAGAGGCACGGGGCATCCTCTGAGGAATCTGCCTACCTCCAGCTCCCAATCCCCACGCTGGGGAGAATCCTAAGACTCCCCAGCACGGTGCCACCAATCTGTCACCCACAGTGGGCCTCAGCGTAATCCTATTGAGCAGGATTTTTATGTCATCACCTCTCTTCAAGGCCCAGACCGCGTAGACATCATTGACCCAGAGACAGCCCTTCGCGCACAGAGGAACCAGGGCACACTCATATGCTCACCAGAGATGTTTCCTGGAACTAAGGACATAGCAAGGTGGGCTGGAGAGCTGCACTCTGCTTCCCACTCTGGAAGGAGCCTGACAGACACAGGAAGCTCTGGGCCCATGAAAACCCTTTTTTTCCGAACATGACCTGGACAAAGAGGAGTGGGACGGCCGCTAAAGGACCTCTCTCTTCCCTCTCGGAACTGAACCTAAAGCACCATGGCAATTGATGTGCAAATGATCACGCCCAAAACCAACACATGAAAGAGGAAGGAATACATCCGAAAAGCAGGAAATGCACCAATGGAAAGCAGGGCACTACCGATTCCACGCGGACACAGACCACCGGCCACAGGATTCTCACTATTCACACACGCAGCGTTTGCCAAGGAAGCTGAGCAGAAACCCTACTGCTCACTCCTGGGCATGGTCCTCTTGGACACAACCGCCTCGTGATATGCTAACACGGACCATGACATTGAGCATTCATTCAGGAGAGGGTAGAGGAAGTTAGGCGCTCAAGCCATGCACATGTCACATGACAATGGCTAAAACATCCTCCCCCTTAACCCCCCGCAAAAAAAAAGGAGCTCTGAGACCACTTTCAGACCGATAACTTGCAGAGAGGAGGGACAACTTTGGCTCTGGGTCGGCCCATTCCCAAGGGCTTAGAGTCACCAAGAATAGAGCACCAGGGTCTCTCTTGCCCAAAGAGAGCCTCCTGCTGACTCTCATGCACACGAGCTCTCTGTGCAACACAAAAGTCAGCCACTCACCTGAAACCTGAAGGCCACGACCACCATCTGGAGAGATGGTCGCACTGCAAGACACAACCAGAGGAGAGATCTGCTTTAAGAGCTGGCCTCTGGCGTGGCTCTCAGTGCAGAACTACTGTGCACCAAACACAACCGTGAACATGGAGGAGGCCATGTTCACGTAGCGGTGATCGGGGGGAGGCACGTGGCATCCTCTCAAGGATCTGCCCGCCTCGAGAACCCAATCCCATCGCTGGGGAGAAACCTAAGACTCCCCAACATGGTGCCACCAAACTGGCACCTTACTGGGCCTCAGCGTAATCCTATTGAGCATGATTTTTAAGTCATCACCTCACTTCAAGATTAAGGGTTGTCATCATTGACCCAACGAAGGCATTCTGCGGGCATCCGTACAACTGCACACTCGTTTGCTCACCAGAGATGTTTCCTGGGGCTGAGGACAGAGCAAGGTGGGCTTGACAGCTGCACTGTTCCGACTCTGGAAGGAGCCTGACAGACAGAGCCCAGGAGAGCTCTAGGCCAAATGAAGGCCACTGTTTTCGGAACATCACCTGGAAAAAGAGGAGTGACAGGGCTTCTAAAGGACCCATCTTGTTCATATCAGACCTGAATTCGAAGGGAACTTGTTCGTTTATGCGCCAATGACCACTTCCAAAACCAGGAAAGGAGAGAATGAATGAAACAACATGACCAAACAAACAAATAATAGGAATCACATAAAAAAAATCCATCAATGGAAATGGAGGCAGTATGATTCCACATCACCAACATAAAAATAACCAGCAACAGGATGCTCACCACACACACCCTTAGGGTTTGCAAGAAAGCTGAAGAGGAGCCATACTGCTCATGCCTGGGCGTGGTCCCCTTGGACACAGGAATCTGGCGCGATTCCTACACGGACCATGACATTGAGCATCCATTCAGGTGAAGGTAGAGGAGGTTAGGCGCTCAAGCCATGCACATGTCACATGACACTGTCACGGGACCCCACGAAAGGGCACTGAGCCCCCTTTCAGTCCGATTCCTTTCAGAGAGGAGGGACATCTTTGGCTTTGGGTCGGCCCGTTCCCAAGGACTTAGAGTCACCAATTATACAGCACCAGGGTCTCTCTTGCCCAAAGAGAGCCCCCTGCTCATTTTCATGCACACCTGCTCTCTGTCCAACACAAAAGTCAGCCACTCACCTGAGACGTGAAGGCCACGACCACCATCTGGAGAGAGGTCGCACTGCAAGACACAACCAGAGGAGAAACGTTTTGTTTTAAGAGTTGGCCTCTGGTACCGCCATCTTGGAGGTCCTACTGGGCACCAAAAACACCGCTGAACGCGGAGAAGGCTACGATCACGTGGAAGCGATCGGGGAGAGGCACGTGGCATCCTCTCAGGCATCTGCCTGCCTCCAGCTCCCAATCCCAACGCTGGGGAGAATCCTAAGACTCCCCAGCACGGTGCCACCAATCTGTCACCCACAGTGGGCCTCAGCGTAATCCTATTGAGCAGGATTTTTATGTCATCACCTCTCTTCAAGGCCCAGACCGCGTAGACATCATTGACCCAGAGACAGCCCTTCGCGCACAGAGGAACCAGGGCACACTCATATGCTCACCAGTGATGTTTCCTGGAACTAAGGACATAGCAAGGTGGGCTGGAGAGCTGCACTCTGCTTCCCACTCTGGAAGGAGCCTGACAGACACAGGAAGCTCTGGGCCCATGGAAACCCTTTTTTTCCGAACATGACCTGGACAAAGAGGAGTGGGACGGCCGCTAAAGGACCTCTCTCTTCCCTCTCGGAACTGAACCTAAAGCACGATGGCAATTGATGTGCAAATGATCACGCCCAAAACCAACACATGAAAGAGGAAAGGAATACATCCGAAAAGCAGGAAATGCACCAATGGAAAGCAGGGCACTACCGATTCCACGCGGACACAGACCACCGGCCATAGGATTCTCACTATTCACACACGCAGCGTTTGCCAAGGAAGCTGAGCAGAAACCCTACTGCTCACTCCTGGGCATGGTCCTCTTGGACACAACCGCCTCCTGATGTGCTGACACTGACCATGACATTGAGCATTCATTCGGGAGAGGGTAGAGGAGGTTAGGAGCTCACGCCATGCACATGTCACATGACAATGGCTAAAACATCCTCTCCCCTTCCCCCTCCCAAAAAAAAAGGAGCTCTGAGACCACTTTCAGACCGATCACTTGCAGAGAGGAGGGACAACTTTGGCTCTGGGTCGGCCCATTCCCAAGGGCTTAGAGTCACCAAGAATAGAGCACCAGGGTCTCTCTTGCCCAAAGAGAGCCTCCTGCTGACTCTCATGCACACGAGCTCTCTGTGCAACACAAAAGTCAGCCACTCACCTGAAACCTGAAGGCCACGACCACCATCTGGAGAGATGGTCGCACTGCAAGACACAACCAGAGGAGAGATCTGCTTTAAGAGCTGGCCTCTGGCGTGGCTCTCAGTGCAGACCTACTGTGCACCAAAACAACCGTGAACATGGAGGAGGCCATGTTCACGAAGCGGTGATCGGGGGGAGGCACGTGGCATCCTCTCAAGGATCTGCCCGCCTCGAGAACCCAATCCCATCGCTGGGGAGAAACCTAAGACTCCCCAACATGGTGCCACCAAAGTGGCACCTTACTGGGCCTCAGCGTAATCCTATTGAGCATGATTTTTAAGTCATCACCTCACTTCAAGATTAAGGGTTGTCATCATTGACCCAACGAAGGCATTCTGCGGGCATCCGTACAACTGCACACTCGTTTGCTCACCAGAGATGTTTCCTGGGGCTGAGGACAGAGCAAGGTGGGCTTGACAGCTGCACTGTTCCGACTCTGGAAGGAGCCTGACAGACAGAGCCCAGGAGAGCTCTAGGCCAAATGAAGGCCATTGTTTTCGGAACATCACCTGGAAAAAGAGGAGTGACAGGGCTTCTAAAGGACCCATCTTGTTCCTATGAGACCTCAACTCTAAGGGAACTTGTTCGTTTATGCGCCAATGACCACTTCCAAAACCAGGAAAGGAGAGAATGAATGAAACAATATGAACAAATAAAGAAATAATAGGAATCACATAAAAAAATCCATCAATGGAAATGGAGGCAGTATGATTCCACATCACCAAGAAAAAATAACCAGCAACACGATTTTCAGCACACACAACCTTTGGGTTTGCAAGAAACTCAAGAGGAGCCATACTGCTCATGCCTGGGCGTGGTCCCCTTGGACACAGGAATCTGGCGCGATTCCAACACGGACCATGACATTGAGCATCCATTCAGGTGAAGGTAGAGGAGGTTAGGCGCTCAAGCCATGCACATGTCACATGACACTGTCACGGGACCCCACGAAAGGGCACTGAGCCCCCTTTCAGTCCGATTCCTTTCAGAGAGGAGGGACATCTTTGGCTTTGGGTCGGCCCGTTCCCAAGGACTTAGAGTCACCAATTATATAGCACCAGGGTCTCTCTTGCCCAAAGAGAGCCTCCTGCTTATTTTCATGCACACGTGCTCTCTGTCCAACACAAAAGTCAGCCACTCACCTGAGACGTGAAGGCCACGACCACCATCTGGAGAGAGGTCGCACTGCAAGACACAACCAGAGGAGAAACGTTTTGTTTTAAGAGTTGGCCTCTGGTACCGCCATCTTGGAGGTCCTACTGGGCACCAAAAACACCGCTGAACGCGGAGAAGGCTACGATCACGTGGAAGCGATCGGGGAGAGGCACGTGGCATCCTCTCAGGCATCTGCCTGCCTCCAGTTCCCAATCCCCACGCTGGGGAGAATCCTAAGACTCCCCAGCACGGTGCCACCAAAGTGCTATCTAACTGGGCCTCAGAGATTTCCTGTTGTGCCCAATATTTATGTCATCACCTCTTTTCAAGATGGAGACTGCCAGACATCATTGACCCAGAGACAGCACTATGCACAGAGCGGTACAACTGCACACACAGGTGCTCACCAGAGACGCTTCCTTTAGACATAGCGTGGTGGCCTTGACAGGTGCATTGTTCCGAGTCCGAAGGAGCCTGACAGAGAGCCCGGGAAGCTCTTGGCTAATTGAAAACCTTTTTTTTTCCAGAACATGACCTGCATAAAAAGATAGTGATGTCTTCTAAACAACCTATGCATCCCTCTTGAGATTGATGCTATTGGTCTTGATTCTTTTGTTGTTAAAAATTGTTTCAGCATTTATTCATCAATGAATTGATTAAGAAATTATAGACTTTGAAGTAGTGATTAAAGCACAAAATGAAATAGGCAGATACCTTTCACTATGCGCGCGCACACACACATGGCATTTGTCTTGATTTGTGAAGGGAAACCATACAGGTCACCCCAGGCATTAAAACAGGTTTTGTACGAAACCCTGGGCTACTCTACTGCCTACTGTATCGTAAAGTAGAGAAAGACAGCATGATGCCACACAGAAAATACCATGTGGCCCCCAGGTAACAGGACACCGTCCAGTTTTCACATTGGCTATGCTCCATGGAAAATAAAAATTATGTGATCATATCCATACCTTTCGAGAAAGCATATGACAAAATCTTGTACTCGCTTATGATTAAAATCTCTCAGCAAAGTGAAAATAGAGGGAACACACGCAGCATAATAAAAGCCATGCATGTCAAACCCTCAGCCAACATCAGATTCCATGAGGAAAACCAAAAAGTGTTTCCCTTAAGATCAGAAACAAAACAGCCATGTTCACTTTTACCACTCTTATTCAACACAGTCCCGGAAGCCCTAGCCACAGCAATCAGACAAGAAGACAAAATAAATGAAACCCAAATTCGAAAGGAAGAGGTAAGATGGTCATTATTGGCAGATGACATATTTATTGAGAATACCAAAAATTCCACCAAAAAAAAAAATCCTAGAACTGATTAATGAATTCATTGATGTAGCAGGATGCAAAAAAAAAAAAATACAGGGTTGGGCAAAAAGCTATGTTTCAGTTGTGCAGATGCAAAACACAGAGTTTATCCTTGTATCATTATTAATTAATTATTTTATTATCTTCCATACGAACAACTTTAAACATCCTTTTGCCCAACCCTGTATTCAGAAATCAGTTGCACTTTTTACACACCAATAATGAACTATCAGAAAGTGAGACTAAGACAATAATCCCATTTACAATTGCATCAACAAAATGCACCGAAATACCTAGGAATAAATTCAACTAAGGAGGTAAGAAGACCTGTACTCGGGAAATTATAAAACACGAAAGAAAAAAAACATGGGAGAAGATACTAATAAATAGAAATATATACCATGCTCATGGATAGAAAGAGTTAACATCATTAAAATGCCCACACCACCCAAACCAATCTAAAAATTAAATGCAGCCCCATCAAAATACCAAAGACATTTTTTGCACAGAAGTAAAACGAATAATCCAAAACTTTGTATGAAAATTCAAAGGACCTTGAATAGCCAACAGCTACTTATCACATATAAAGGGTACTGGGAAAAGACAAGTGGGTTTCTCAGCAGAAATCTTGCAGCCAGAAGAAAAAGGGAAAAATGCCACAATAAAAAAAACACACATCTTGCTTCCCCATAAAAAAGCATTCATTAAACAATCTCATTTACAACAGCACCAAAAACGTAACAAAATACATAGGGACAAACCAAGCAAGGAAGTACAAGACCTGGACACGGAGAATTGTAAAGCATTGGTGACAGAAATGGAAGGTGACACAATTAGATGAAAATGTGTCTTATGCTAATGAGCTGACAGAATTAACATGGCTAAAATGTCCAGATGACCCAAATCCATCTCCAGATTCCACGCAATCTCTATCAAAATTCCAATGACATTTTTTCACAGAAGTAGAAAAAAAAATCCCAAGGAACCAGAAACAAAACAAACATAAAAACCCAAAACGAAATATTGAGGAACCATAGTAAAGCCGGAGGCCTCACACTTCCTGACCTCAAACTATATTACAAAGTTATAGTAATCAAAACAGCATACTACTGCCCTGGCCAGTTTGGCTCAGTGGTTGGAGCGCTGCCCAAGGACTGAAGTATCTCGGGTTCGATTCCTGGTCAAGGGCAGGATCCCCAGGACTGATAGGGGTCGATTTCTCTCTCTCTCTCTCTCTCTCTCTCTCCCTCCCTCCCTCCCTCCCTCCCCTTCCCTTCCCTTCCACTGTCTCTAAAAATCAATGGAAAAAATATCCTCTGGTGAGGATTACAAAAATAACAACAAAAACAGTATACTACTACCATCAGAACACACACACAGACCAAAGAAACAGAGCCTAGAAATAACCCTCGAATACATCCTGGCCTAGGACATGACTACCTATCATAAACTGCCTTTTAATTAAAAGGTGTTAATTTCAGACCATCCTGTGGTTACGTTAGGTCTCTGAGTTTGCAAGGCCGCCACACAGGCCTTCCCAAAGCTAGGCAGGGTAGCGTGTGGTCCCTTTTCACTCACAGCACAAAACAGGAAAAAGTCTCTTTGACAAATAGTGCTGAGGCCTGGCTGGCATGGCTCAGTGGTTGAGGGTCAACCTAGGAACCAGGAGGTCACGGTTCGATTCCCGTGCAACCATCAGGGCATGTATGGGGCTTGCGGGCTCCATCCGGGGCGTGCAGGAGGCGGCCACCCAAGTTTCTCTCTCATCATTGATGCTTCTCTCTCCCTCTTCCTTCCTCTCTTAAATCAATCATAAAAATATATTTCAAAAAATAAATAGTGCTGGGGAAAACGGATACCCATACGAAAAAAAAAACAACCATACCAAAGAACCCCCACAAAGAACACCAATGAAACTGGACGCATGTAGAATAAAAAAATAAATAAAAATAAAATAAAATTACAGAAATAAAAAAAAGAAAGAAACTGGACCCATGTTACACCCTATACACACACACACACACACACACACACACACTTCAACTCAAAATAAACCGAAGACCTAAATGTAAGACCTGAAACTGTCCACACACTGGGGAAAAGCACCTTGACGTTGGTCTTGGAAACAAAAAAAAAGAAAACAAAAAAAGGCCATGACACCCAAAGCGAAGGCCTTAGGAAAAGCGAACGTAACAAACCCCGCAGTTCTCCGCATTATCCCAATCCGTTGAGGTTTTGCTTCCCTGCAACTGTCGTCAGTTTGGCTCAAATAAACTCACAAAAAATTCTTTACAAAAAGAGAGAGAGGGGGGAAAAAAAAGCAAAAATAAACGAGGGGACTACATCACACCAAAAAGCGTTCTACGTGGCAGTGACTACAAAGCAAAGGGCGAGGGCACGAGAAGGTCGGGAAACGGAGGGAGAGCTCTCCCGGGGGGAGCAAACGGCGCAGGATGGAGACCCCGGGCAAGGTCCTTGTTTAAATGCCCCCCGCCCCCCGCCCCCAGCCTGGAGAGCAGGCAGCCGGCGCTCCATCCAGGTCCCGGCCCCCACCCACCCCTACCCCCACCCCTCCTACCCGGGCAGGCGCTGTAACTCACGAGGCCCCGCAGAAACAGGGGGGCCAACCGCACAGCCTCCGAGGAGGAGCTCGGGCACCTGGCGCAGGTGCAACCACCTAAGGGCGCATCGCTCCCACCTGGCTGCGCGCACGAAAGGCTGCGCGGTCAGAGAGCGCGCTACCCACCTGCAGGGTCCAGAGAGCGCGCGTGCGTCGGGGGGACCCGGCCGTGTCGCTTCTACGCCCCAACCTTCACGGAGCTCCCACCCAGGGCCGCAGAGCGCGCAGAACAGCCAGAGAGCCTGCGCGCTTAAGTCGGCCCGGCCAGGAAAGGGCGGGGCTAAGAGGGGTGGGGATGCAGGCACGCGAGGCCCCGCCCACGGAGGATATTTGCACCAATAGGGATGCTCAGGGCTGCCCCCCGCCCCCAGGGGCGTGGCTGAGCATGCGAGGAACGGTATTGGCAGCTGAACTAGACAGGTGCCCAGGAGACCCACAAACACGAATTGGAAGAGGTCTATGCACCCCTGTGTGCGTCGCGGCATTATTGACAAGAGCCGAGCTGTGGAAGGAAGCACGAGTGGGTGAAGGTGAGGCACCGAAAGCCACGGAATATGGCGACACGCCTACATCCCCTCCCAAGGACGGCACCGAGCTGGGCTGTCAGCCTCCATGGCTATGTCATCAGCTGTCCTCGCGACCCAGGCCATGACAGTCCCTTAGACATCGATGTGGTCCTTAAACCCTTGTTCGCATGTGGATTGGCGTTTTGGCAGATTCAGTCCAGTTAGTCTGGGCAGCCCGGCCGGGGTGGCTCAGTGGTTGAGCATCAACCTATGAACCGGGAGGTCATGGGTTTGAATCTCGGTCAGGGCACAGGCCCAGGTTGCAGGCTCCATCCCTAGTAGGGGGCGTGCAGGAGGCAGCCGGTCCACGATTCCCTCTCATCACTGATGTTTCTATCTCCCTCTCCCTCTCCCTTCTCTCTCTACAAGTCAATAAAAACATTTTTTTTTTTGTAAAAGAGAATTTTTTACCTAGCTGTTTAGCTTCTTATTCCACACTAGTTAGGTATTCCTCATCCAGCATTGTGCCTACTGGTCCAGCCCCAACGAAGGTGGCCACTGGGTATGTGGTCATCTTTCCCCCATCAACTCTCCTGCAAGGGCGAAGCTTATAGACTCAACCCCCGGCCATACTGGAACCACCTAATACTCCCAGGTAAGGTTCAAGTGCGTGAAGACAGCTCCCCCAAGAGGCTCTCCACTGCCAGAGCCTCCACATCTCCTGCTTCCCTATGGGCATCTTCCCAGGTTGACTTACCCCTGGGTTTTTTTCTAGTAGAAATGGTGCCACAATAAGCATTCATGTCTACATATTTTAGGGCGTTCGTATGAATTTTGGTGAACTGTACCTGGGAGTACGTTCGTTTGTGGGGACTAACAGCATTCCTGAAATTAGCTCGACCCATGAACCAAGAGGTCAGGGTTGGATTCCCGGTCAAGGGCACATGCCTGGGTTGCAGGCCCGATCCCCAGTAGGGGGCGTGCAGGAGGCAGCCGATCTATGATTCTCTCTCATCATTGATTTCTATCTCTCCCTCCCTCTCCCTTCCTCTCTGAAATCAATAAAAAATAGGCCAAAAAAATAAAAACAAATAAAAAATAGGACAGCTGGCCTACATACTTCTTGAAGTCAGACTGGCCGTTTCCAAAAGACCTCAATGGGATTATTTCATGAAATCTTTAAAGGGAATCGGGGTCGGAATTAACACCTATTATGTGATTGCATCTGCCGATCTGAATAAGTACGTTATATTCCCTCATTCGCAAGGCACTATGGACTTCTTTTCAAACATGTTTTGTACGGAAATTTCCTTCATAACTGCTATTTCTGATGTTCCTGAAAATGTTCTATTTCTATGTGTTCACATTCCATGTGTAATTTCACACAGACATACATTTCATGGTACTTATTTGCTTGTGAATATGGTAACTTTGCTAAATTCGCTTCCTTAATTCAACGGTGTGCAGATTATTTGGGGGAATCTAGGTAGATAGCTCTAGATAGAAAACATACTCACACACGTATAGGCACTGTTTTGGTGTTTGTAAATAATAAACGGTGTGCCTTTTCATTGCTAATCCTTACACACTGTCTCTTCTTTTTCTATGGATTTATTGCATTAGGACAACTCAGGATAGTGCTGATTAGAAATGGTGACAGAAATGTTCTGTTTTGCTCCCAATCTCAGGAGGAAAACTTTCAGTATCTCCAACATCAGTGACTTTGCAATTGATTGCTTTCGTAAATTAACCTTTATCTCTTTTTTAATGCTCAGTTATTAGTTTCCATGAAATTCAGGAGAAATCAGTTTTGTATTTTCTTAAATGCTTTTCTTTATTTTTGAGATGGAAAACATGTTATTTAAACTAAATCTGCCACCTAAGAAACTTGGGTTTTTTTTCCCCAAGTCAAAATAACTATATAACATACATACATAAATATACATATACTAGAGCAGTGATGGCGAACCTATGACACTCGTGTCAGAGGTGACACGCGAACTCATTTTTTTGGTTGATTTTTCTTTGTTAAATGGCATTTAAATATATAAAATAAATATCAAAAATATAAGTCTTTATTTTACTATGGTTGCAAATATCAAAAAATTTCTGTATGTGACACGGCACCAGAGTTAAGTTAGGGTTTTTCAAAATGCTGACATGCTGAGCTCAAAAGGTTCGTCATCACTGGTGTAGACTGTCAAGTGGGATTTGTCTAAATATTTTCTCGTGTTTAAATTTTTTTATATATACATAATTTATTTATTGACTTCAGAGAGGAAGGGACAGGGAGGGAGGGAGAGAAACATCCATGAGAGAGAATCATGCATCAGCTGCCTCCTGCACGCCCCCTACTGGGGATCGAGCCTGCAACCCGGGTATGTGCCCTGACCGAGAATTGAACCATGACCTCCTGGAGGTTCATAGGTCAACGCTCAACCACTGAGCCACACCGGCTTGGCTGTTTATTCAGGGTTTTTTTTTAAATATTAGTGTGGACTTGTGAATACTGATTATACACTTTGGGTTAGAATCCCATGCAAAGCTACGTATTTCGTTCACATTGTGTCAGCTTTAGCCATTGGAAGGTCTTTGGGTTGGTTCCTGTGTAACTTCTAGCATACTTCCGTGTGCATGTGCGTGTGCGTGCATAGCTCTTCCTTACTTTCTGGCACTACACAATACCCCCAGGTCATCCTTTACATTTTCTGCCCATTCATAGAATCCACCATGCTTTTCATTGGAGAACGGTACTGGGAACCACGATACGGCTTCTAGTAACTGCTATCACTAGAATGTCATTGCTTCTAGGCGGTCTCAGCTGCAGAGTAGGGACCTATGGATACATCTAGCCATTGCATGTGTACACATATATGTACCTATTTCTGTGTAAATACATACCCATGTGGATGTTAAACATGAGATCCCGGCTGGCGGGGCTCAGTGAATGAGTGTCGACCCATCAAGATCACAATTCGATTCCTGGTCAGGGCACATGCCCGGGTTGCGGGCTTGATCCCCGGTGTGGGGTGTGCAGGAGGCAGCCGATGCATGATTCTCTCTCGTCACTGATGTTTCTATCTCTCTCTCCCTTCCTGTCCCTTCCTCTCTAAAATCAATAAAAATATCTTTTTTTTAAAGAAATACCTAACTTGTGTGGAATAAGAAGCTAAAGAGTGAAGGTAAAAATTTCTTTAGCACAGGAGTGAACCATCAATTTTGAGAGCTGAGTTGAAAAGGGAATTTTGAGAAACAACAGGTATCAAACACAGGTAGGATGGGCATTACTACAAAAATAAAATTAATCTGGAACTGCCCCCCCCCAATGGTTACAGGAGGCAGCCGATCCATGATTCTCTCTCATCATGGATGTTTCTATCCCTCTCCTTCTCCCTCCCTCTGAAATGAATAAAAACGACTTTAAAAAACATTTGTGTATGGTGAAGCTCCCGTTGCGTGCCTTAAAGTTCAATGTCATAGCCGCACCATCACAGTATCGTACAAAACAGATGCACTGTGCTGTGTCTACTGTCCTTACCCTCCCGCTACAGACACTGGTGATTTTATTGCATTTTTAGTTGTGCACTTCCCAGCATGTCAGATAAACGGGGACACAGTCGGTGCCTCCTTTTCGGACTGGCTCCCTTCACTGAGCAAAATGCATTTAAAATTCACTGTGTCTCTTTCTCTACGTGGATATACCACAGTGTGGGTGGATCCCTCCCTCCACCTCCCTCAATTCATTTCTATAAGGATATCTTGGGTTTCTCTCAGTTTCTGGAAATTATGAGTAAAGCTGTTATAAATATTCATGGGCTGGTGTTGGTATGGACATGAGTTTTTAACAAATTTGGGTCAACGCCTAGGAACAGAGTAGCTGGGTACATTTTTCTTGCTCATCATGAATGACAGTTTGTCGCTTGGATCTTCCCCAACTATGGGCATTGGCAGTTCTTTGGCTTGTAGCCATCTCCTAGGAGTGGAGGGGCACCTGTTTGTTTAATTCACATCCCCCTAATGGAAAGCATGTTCCATCCGGTTATCTGTCACCTGTTTACTTCTGTGGGGAGGGGTATATTCAGATCCTAGCCCACGTCTAATGGGTATGGTTGTGTGCCTATTGCTGAGTTGTAAGATTTCTTTCTACATTTGGAGAGAAGGCCTTTATCAGATATGCCTTGAGAGTATCTTCTCCCAATCTGTGTTGAGCTTTTCATCAATGGAACAGCGCCCGTAATTTTAGCGAAGTCTACCGAATCCTCTTTCCGTCATGATCTGTGCCTTTGGTGTGGCATCTGAAAACGTGTAACAAAGCCGAAGGCCACACAGACTTCCTCCTTTACTATTCTGCATGGCACGTGAGGCTCTGAGGTCGACCTCGGGTTAACTTTGTAATTAACGTCCAGTCTCTCATGCACACGTCAAGGTCTGGGTCCAGGCCCCTTCGTGCAGGTGGACACCCTATTGTTCTGGCATTACTTACTGAAAAGACTTACTATGGATTGAATTTCCTTGGTGCGCCCATGTACCTGCTTCTGATTTCTCTGTTCCCAACTATCGGCCTATGTGTCTACTCGTTTGCCAAGACCATGCTATCCTGATGACTGGACATTTGCAGTGAAAGTTCTGAAATAAGGTAGGGGTGGACCCTCCAAATCTGTTCTTCAGTATTGTGTGGATTCTCTTGTCTTTCCGTAAAACCTTAAGATTAGTTTGTTGATTTCTATCAAATAACCTGTTGGGATGCTCAATGAGATTTCATTGAATCTATAGATTTAATTCAATTTGAGCTGGGCAGAGCTGACCTCTGAACAGTATTGAGTCTTCCAATCCACCATGAACACCGAGGTATTTACATCTTATCCATTACTTGAATCTACTTTGATTTCTTTCATCAGTTTTGTATTTTCTGCACTTAGATCCTATATATGGTATAAATATATTTATTTATATGATATTTACATACACATGCACATTTTCTTTGACGTACATGGTTTTTTTTTAATTTATTTAGAATTTGCATCCTTTATCCTTGTTCTATGCATTTAGATATTTTTGTTTTGTTTTGCTTTGTAGATTCTTTGGAATTTTCTACACAGACA
This sequence comes from Myotis lucifugus, assembly GCF_000147115.1. Classification (NCBI taxonomy): domain Eukaryota; kingdom Metazoa; phylum Chordata; class Mammalia; order Chiroptera; family Vespertilionidae; genus Myotis; species Myotis lucifugus. Next base: position 80,838 of record NW_005872054.1, read on the forward strand.
GCCTTCTCATCTCTGGATAAAGACAGGTTTATTTCCCCATTTTCTTTACTATGTTTTTATTGATTTCAGGGAAAGGGAAAGAGAGATAGAAACTTCCATGATGAGAAAGAATCATCCATCGGCTGCCTCCTGCACACCCATTACTGAGTATCGAGCCTGCAACCCAGGCAGGTGCCCTCTATCTCTCTCCCTCTCCTTTCCTCTCTGAAATCAATAAAAATATATTTTTTAAAAAGAAAATGTTTGGAGTCTCTCTGGAAAACAGGTCAGCAACAAAGTGCTGCTGAACCCAATACACATTCATTAAGATCTGATGCAGTCAAGGCTGGGTGATATTTCTACACCTGGCTGGAGTGTCCTGGAAATACCAGTCAGGGAAATTAGTGAGCATGACTCAAATCAAAGGGGACCATCAAAACTACCAGTATCTGCAAAGGAATTAGTATGTACTTTGAAAAAAAATCTGAAAAGCCACAAGAAAGAGAAAGGAGATCACGTACCCACCCCCAAAACAAAACTTTCAGATACCAAAAATATATATATATCAAATAAGAAAATAAACAGAAAGAAAGCAACCCCATCCCAAAGTGAACATCCGAAACCATAATTAAAAGGAGAGAAGAAAGAGAAAGACGTACCTGGTCCTCGGATAGGAAGACGTATATGATTAAAAACCACTTTTTCCCACAAATTAATTTATTACAGTTGAGGAAATTGCAGTCTAAACTGTAATTTCTTCCAACGAGAAGACACATGAGACAACAGGAGGCAGAAGAAGGGACGCACAGATCACAGCACAAAAATGGAGCCAGTCACAGATGACGATACAGCAACAGTGCGGATGGCATTACAGATAAATGGGCAATTATTGGCAAATAATCGCAAGTCATGGCAAGTAACTTGGCAACGTCACGATTTCAAATTAAAAAAATTTTTTTTCTCATGATTGAAGGATTGGAATTTTAAAGAAAACAGAAAAGAGTTAGAAGTTCACACAAGTGACGAGTCTTATGGAATCCGCATAAACAGCTTTCCGAAATGACATGAGACTCAGAAGCCATACAAGCGAACATGGTAGTACTTGGACACAGAACAGTTATACACAGTCTTACAACAGAAACGAGGTTTGAGAGGGTGTGGAAAGTATCTGTAATGCTTGACAATCGAAAGCTTACTGTCCCGATCATAAAGGAGCTCTGCGAAGTAAGAAACAGACGACCCCCCCCCCGCCCCCGCCAAAATTAGACAGAAAGAGGAAATGAAGAGATACAGATGGCTAGTCAAATATGAGAAAATGACCGAACTCAAAAACGAAAGAAATACAATTTAAGACAATAGTTTGGGCTATCACGTTGGCAAAGATTTCCAATAGGCATGAAATCCATGATCTGGGAGGCCGGGAAAACGTTGGCCATCTTATTGGTTGCCATTGGAGTGGTAACAGTTGGTACCATGTTATTAAGGAAATCTGGTGATAATCTTCAAAACTGAAAATGTGCCTGTTCTGAATCCCAGTATATCAGCGGCTGAGTAATGATGATGATATACTAGGGACAGATGCAAAATTATTGCTCTAGCGGGAGGTCCATTGCACAGAAATGTGGTGCTAACCTCAGTGTTTGCGAATGAGAGAACATGGGATTGTATTCTATCTACAAAACAGTCATGCAGTCATTCCATAAATGACACAGATGTGCGTTACTGAGGTAGAAAAAGCTGTTCACGGAAAGGCAGCATGTGGAAGAACTGTACAATATGGTCCCACTTCCAGAGCCCCCTCCCAAAACAGTTTGTATGTTCGTGTGCGTGTGCATGTGTGTATGTGCAAAACTTCCTTAGTAGAGCCTGGCTCATGTGGCTCAGTGGTTGAGCATTGACCTATGAACCAAAAGGTTCCGGTTCGATTCCCGGTCAGGGCACATGCCTGGGTTGACGGCTCGATCCCCAGGAGGGGGTGTGCAGGAGGCAGCTGATCAATGATTCTCTCTCATCATTGATGTTTCTCTCTCTCTCTCTCTCTTCCTGTCTGAAATCAATAAAAAAAATTTTTTTTTTTAAAAGAGAGATAGAATTAGGAGAGAGGAGTGCAGTTAATGTATATCTTTAGATCTGCTTTGAAATTTTAGGGGAAAAACCATGCAGCATTTCTTTTTAAAAAATGTGCCCCTCACCAGCCAATGAAAATTGTCAACTGATACCTATGAGAGCACTGAGGCATTCCATCATTTTGAGTGTCTTGTGCAAATACTACTTCCTCTACTGAGGCTCTTGGGATTGAGTGAAGTGGCAGCCAAGGAAACAGTCACCACGCCCAAAGTAAAGTCTCAGCGATGACAGCCCAACATGACCATTGCTCAGCTAAGCATGTCTTATCTGCAGGAGGGGTCCGCAGCGACACGGGACGGCGGGGACGCTCTGTGTAGAGGAACGACCGCTGTGTCGTGTGGCCGACGCTGGCGATGAAGCGACGGCAGCACCCGGAGAAGCAAATCCACCTGCGGGGACACGGAGGGGACATGGCGAAGGTGAGGGACACGTTTTCTAAGGCCAGGAGTCTTGAGGGCACCCTCACACACCCGTCTTCTACGTGTGCTGGGGGAAATCCACCCAGACACACAGGGGCAGCCATGCTTGCAGTAGCTGGGTCCCTGCTGTGGCCAGAAAAATGCCTTTAAAAATGCCTAAGGTCAGCCGGGCTGGTGTGGCTGGTGGGAGAGCCCTGACCCAGAAACCAAGAGGTCCCCGGCTCCATTCCCAGTCAGGGCACGTGCCCTAGTCATGGGCTGGATCCCCAGGAGGGGGTGTGCAGGAGGCAGCCCATCAATGTCGCTCTCTCTCTCTCTCTCTCTCAACCCCCACCTCCCGTCCCCTCTCTCTAAAAATCAATAAAAACATATATATTTTTTAAAGTGAAGGAAACCCTTCAGAGGCCCAGGACACGTGTCACTGGACGTGGAGAAAAGCTATGAAGACAGGCGAGAGCAGCTGCCTCTCTTCACTCATCACGCAGTGTGGCCCCTGGGCCCATTAGAATGACCCCGAAGCCATCCATCCCTAGGAGGCTCCCATCGACCTCTCTACCCAGACTTGCGCGCTGCCAGGAAGAGAGAACTACTCTGACGAAACCTCACCTGCAGCGGGTGGTCCTGGAACCGCAGGCAGGCCAAACGCTCGCTCGGTCTGAAGAGTCTTGTCTCGGCGATGTATGGGTGGCATCCACGCCCCAAAGCGTTCCCAAGACGTCAGGTTCTGAGGGGGAAAAGGCCAGCCAGCGTGGGTGCTGGGAAGTCACCCACTATAACGGTACGTAAGAAACGTTCTAATAAAAATTCCATGACCTAATTTTTACAACTTCCTGTTATACATAATTATTAATAGCAAACTACAACGTTCGCTAATGACTGATTACTATCATTGTGTTGCATTCATTTCCCTTACGCGCCTTACACGCAGGCGCACCATTTCTCTCCACTAATATTAGCAGCGAATATTTTAGCAGCCCATGGCCACGTCATTAGTCTTGGACTGACTTGTTTGGTGTGCGCCACAGGAAATATTTAGCTTTCGGAGAACAAAAAAATAGATTTATTTGCGTTACGTTTATTCATTTGTGCAGTTATTCAATGTCTGGTAAGTTCATGTTCAAGAAAAATGTTAATTTTTATTAAAATGTTCTATTATCTTATGTTAACAATAACTCCTTTATTTCATCCCTTTGTATTCAGCATGTCTCTATGGAAATAAACCTATGTTTCTATGAAAATGGAAACTTTGGTTTTTGGCGGCCCACATAAACGTAAACATTATTTATTTGGCCCATTTTAGCCTTTGAATTTGACATGCTTGATGTACACATAAACCGCACATGAAGACACATGCGTGTAATCTCCTTTAACACAAAGCATGTTGGAGTGTGGGGACCTGTGCTGACACACCCAACTGTCCTTTCCCCGAGGTCTGACACACACAAGAGAGGCAGGCTAACAATATGTCAGCGAGATCAATGTTTCCATTTCATTCAGACCAAATGTCATAAAACAATTATTTAAAATATGTCTTCATTGATTTTTTTTAAAGGATCTCAGTTATTAATTTTTTAAAATATATTTTTATTGACTTCTGAGAGGAAGGGAAAGAGAGAGAGAGAAACATCAATGATGAGAGAGAATCACTGATAGGCTGCCTCCTGCACGCCCCTTACTGGGGATTGAGCCCATAACTCGGGCTGTACCCTGACTGGAATTGAACCCGGACCCTTCAGTTCATAGGCCAATGCTCTATCCACTGAGCCAAACCAGGTAGGACTGTCCTCATTGATTTTAGAGAGACAGCAAGGGATAGAGAGAGAGAAACATCAATGATGAGAGAGAATCATGGATCGGCTGCCTCCCGCATGCCGCCTACTGGGGATCAAGCCTGCAACCCGGGCCTGTGCCCTGACTGGGAATCCAATCTGGACCTCCTGGTTCACAGGTACATGCTCAACCAATGAACCACCCTGGCTGGACCATAATTTCAATCTTTTTAACTTCATCCAGCCGCGTTTTATGACTTAGCATAGATCTACCCTAGAGAATGTTCTAGGTGTGTTTGAAAATAATTTGGGTTCTGTTGCTGCTGGGTGACCTAGATATCAGCTCACGTAGGTTGATTAGATTGCTCAAGTTTTCTATAACCCCACCAATTCGTTGTTTAACTGGTCTTCAATTATTAAAAAGAAGGTATTGAAGAGTCCAGTTTTTATCACTGATTTTCCCTACGATCCTGTCAGCTGTTGCTTTCTGTAATTTCAGACACTGCTGTAGGGTGATTGTGTTGTTTATAATTGTTATATATCCAATCAGAAAGAATGTATGACCCCTATGTTCACTGCAACGTCATGTACAATAACCAAGTTTTGGAAGCAGCCAATGAGTGGATAAAAGAGCTGTGGGACATTTACACAAGGGAATACTACACAACTTTAAAAAAAAGAGAGAAAAAAAATCTTACCTTTTTGCGACAGCAGGATGGACCTGGAGAGCGTTATGCTAAGTAAAACAAGCCAATCAGAGAAAGGTAAATACAACGTGATCTCACTTGTATGTGGAATCTAATGGACTAATAAACAAAATAGAAACAGACTTATCCATACAGAGAACGGACTAACAGCTCTCAGAGGGGAGGGGCTCAGTAAAAAAAAAGGTAAAGGAATCTTACAGCTAAAAGCCCTCATAGACACAGACAACAGGATGGCGATTCCCAGTGGGAAAGGGAGGTGGGGGAGGTAGAAGAGGTAAAGAGGAGATAAATGGTGATGGCAGGAGACGTGACTTTGGGTGGTGAACACACCATACAATACACCAAGCTTGTCAAACTCAAGGACCATGGGCCGCATGCGGCCCACAATGAGTATTTTTGTGGCCCAGCCAATATGACGGTATGTAAGAAACGTCTTAATAAAAATTTCCTAACTTTATTAATAATGAAATACAACGTTCGCTAATGATGGATTACTATCACTGTGTTGCATTCATTTCCCTTAGGCGCCTTAGGCGCCTTACGCGCAGGCGCACCATTTCTCCCCACTAATACCAGCAGAAAACATTTTAGCAGCCCATGGCCACATCATTAGTCTTGGACTGACTTGTTTGGTGTGCGCAACAGAAAATATTTCACTTTCAGAGAACAAAAAAAAATAGGTTTATTTGCACTATGCTTATTAATTTGTGCAGTTATTCAGTGTCTGATAAGTTACTGTTCAAGGAAAAAATACTACTTTTTATTAAAATGTTCTACTGTTTTACGTTAATGATGACACATTTATTTCAGCCCCTTGGATTCAGCATGTCTCTATCGAAATAAACCTACATTTCTATGAATATTAAAGCTTTTGTTTTTTTGCGGCCCACATACACGTAACCCTTGTTCATTTGGCCTGTGTTAGCCTTTGAGTTTGACATGCTTGCAATATACAGATGATGTATTATAGAATTGTACAGCTGAAACCTACATAATTTTATTAACCAGTGTTCCCCCAATAAATGCAATATAAAGGAAAAAAATGATTGGCTTTGGCAAAGAAGTCTGTTTACCATCACGAGAGATCCAACGGCGTCCCACAGATCCAGCCTGCCTCCCTCCGAGGGCGCCATCCCACCAGCGAGCCTCACAGGTTTCCCGGAGCATCACGCAGGCATGTGTTTGCGGCTAGCCTCACCTGGGAGGTGACAAGAAATCACATCCATGATTGAGAATCCTGCCCAGGCTCTCAGGCAACAAGACCCATGTGAAACGGGGCACCAAGGGAAGCTGTGCACCTGTCTATCAAGATTCATTTTCCCTGGGAGTGACTGCGGGTGCGTGATACCACCACTGTGACAAGAGGAGCTGTCCCTCACTCCTGTCCCTGGGGCTCTGAACGTGCTGGACCTCAGTTTCCGATGAGAACGACGACGGTATGAGTTCTCACTCATTTTGTTCAGCTCCAAGGAATGTTGGTTTGGTTTTTTGGGGGGAATCATCATCGATCCCAGCACGTTCTAAAAAATGGAGCTGCCGGATGGTGGCTCATTGGGTGAGACAAGGACCTCGGAGTCCTCCAGGGCCCGTAGGTCCAGGTCCCACCACCGAGCGAGGAACACTCAGTCCATGTCGGAGGGAAACCCCGTGAGCCATCGGGACACCCAAACAAGCCGCCTCCAGCAGCTCCAAACCCACAAGATAATGGCAGAGTGAGGAGCAGAGCATCGCTTACCTTCCTGGGGATCCCGGCTCTGGTCCTACTCAGGCACCTTCCTCGGTGACTCCCGGGGACACAGGCCATCCAGGCAGACAACGGGCTTCTCGTCTTGGCCGATGCAGACCCTGGCGCTGGGGCTGCACCTGAGAAGTGGACACAAATCACAGGGGCGTTTGAGTCATGTGCCCAGGGCCTCAGGTAAAATCGCTGCCCTCCTCTTCCCTTTCCTGGGCCTTCATCTCATTGTGCCTACGCCTGTCCCTGAGGCATGAGTGAGGGCAGGTGTGACTTCCTGTGTGCAGGTGGGTTGCAAATATGGATGCAGGTGGTGGGTACAGGCCTCCGCATGTGAAAAATGAAGCCCTGTGGGCAGGCTACGGTGGCTCAGGGGTTCAGGATCAACCAATGAACTAGGAGGTCAGGGTTCAATTCCCAGTTAGGGCACATGCCCAGGTTGCAGTCTTGTTTGCCAGGAGTCAGCGTGCAGGAGGCAGCCAATCATTAAGTCTCTCTCATCATTGATGTTTCTCTCTCTCTCTCTCTCCCTCTCCCTTCCTCTCTGAAATCAAAAAGAAAATGTATTTTAAAAAGACTCATCCAACACCAAAAAAATCCTCTCTGATGCTAAACACTGGGAGGGCCTGCATGAGTGTGACACGGGAAGCTGTCCCTCACTCCTGTCTCTAGGATACGGAACGTGCTGGACCTCAGTTACCGATGAGAACGACGACGGGTGTAGTTCTCACTCATTTTGTTCAGCTTTTCCAAGGAATGTTGGTTTGGGTTTTTTTTGGAGGGAGTCATCATCGATCCCAGCACGTTCTGGACACAGGGCCTTGGCCCAGACACACGGTTCCAATTGGCTCATCTTGGGACACAGAAAGGCTTACCTTCCTGAGCGCCCGGGGGCATGAGGCAGACCCGGGGCTACTCTTCTTCCAGGACCCGCACACGTCGGACCCCCAGGTAGAGAGCAAGGTGGTCCGTCCAGGCAGATGACAGGCCTTTCATGATGACGCCTCCTGGGGGAGTGAAGAGAAACCACATGCACTTTTGAGAAATTGATTCAGCTTCTCAGGTCACATGATCCACACTACCCTTTCCCCAGTACAGCCTGCACCTGTCCTTCATCCCTCTATCCCTTAGGGGTGAGATGGGCGTGTGTGACACCATGAGGTGGGCAGGTAGGCAGCTGGGCTGATGCCCTGGGAGGTGCCTGATGAGTGTGCCAAGGGGAAGCTGTCCCTCACTCCTGTCCCTGGGGCTCTGAACGTGCTGGACCTCAGTTACCGATGAGAACGACGACGGTATGAGTTCTCACTCATTTTGTTCAGCTCCAAGGAATGTTGGTTTGGTTTTTTTGGGGGAATCATCATCGATCCCAGCACGTTCTAAAAAATGGAGCTGCCGGATGGTGGCTTATTGGGTGAGGCAAGGACCTCAGAGTCCTCCAGGGCCCGCCTGACCAGGTCCCACCACTGAGCGAGGAAGACTCAGTCCATGTCAGAGGGAAACCCCGTGTGCCATCGGGACACCCAAACAAGCCGCCTCCAGCAGCTCCAATCCCACAAGCTAATGGCTGACCGAGGAGCAGAGCATCGCTTACCTTCCTGGGGATCCCGGCCCCGTGCCCGCTCAGGCACCCTTCCTTGGGGACTCCCGGGGACTCAGGCCATCCAGGCAGACAACGGGCATCTCGTCTTGGCCGATGCAGACCCTGGCGCTGGGGCTGCACCTGAGAAGTGGACACAAATCACAGGGGCGTTTGAGTCATGTGCCCAGGTCGTCAGGTAAAATCGCTGCCCTGCTCTTCCCTTTCCTGGGCCGTAATCTGATTGTCCCCTAGGCATGTCCCTGAGGCATGAGTGAGGGCAGGTGTGACTTCCTGTGTGCAGGTGGGTTGCAAAAATGGATGCAGGTGGTGGGTACAGGCCTCCGCATGTGAAAAATGAAGTCTTGTGGGCAGGCTGGTGTGGCTCAGTGGTTCAGCATCGACCAATGAACCAGGAGGTCAGGGTTCAATTCACAGTTAGGGCACAAGCCCAGGTTTCGGTCATGTTTGCCAGTAGTGGGCATGCAGGAGGCAGTAAACCAATAAATCTCTCACCTAATTGATGTTTATCTCTCTCTCTCCCACTCCCTTCCTCTCTGAAATCAAAAAGAAAATGTACATTAATAAGAGGCAACTGCCGAAACCGGTTTGGCTCAGTGGATGGAGCGTCGGCTTGCGGACTGAAAGGTCCCAGGTTCGATTCAGGATTCCGGTCAAGGGCATGTACCGTGTTTGCGGGCACGTCCCCAGTGGGGAGTGTGCAGGAGGCAGCTGATCGATGTTTCTCTCTCATCGATGTTTTTGGGTCTCTATCTCTCTCCCTTCCTCTTTGTAAAAAATCAATAAAATATATTCCAAAAAAAAATAAGAGACAACTAACTCTAAAAAAATCCTCTCTGATGGTAAACACTGGGAGGGCCTGCATGAGTGTGACAAGGGAAGCTGTCCCTCACTCCTGTCCCTGGGATACGGAACGTGCTGGACCTCAGTTACCGATGAGAACGACGACGGGTGTAGTTCTCACTCATTTTGTTCAGCTTTTCCAAGGAATGTTGGTTTGGTTTTTTTTTGGAGGGAGTCATCATCGATCCCAGCACGTTCTGGACACAGGGCCTTGGCCCAGACACATGGTTCCAATTGGCTGATCTTGGGACAGAGAAAGGCTTACCTTCCTGAGCGCCCGGGGGCATGAGGCAGACCCGGGGCTACTCTTTTTCCAGGACCCGCCCACGTCTGACCCCCCGGTAGAGAGCAAGGTGGTCCCTTCTAGGCAGACGAGAGGCCCTTCATGATGACGCCACCTGGGGAGTGAAGAGAAACCACATGCACTTTTGAGAAACTCATTCAGCTTCTCTGGTCACATGATCCACACCACCCTTTCCACAGTACAGCCTGCACCTGTCCTCCATCCCTCTATCCCTTAGGGGTGAGATGGGCGTGTGTGACACCATGAGGTGGGCAGGTAGGCAGCTGGGCTGACGCCCTGGGAGGTGCCTGATGAGTGTGCCAAGGGGAAGCTGTCCCTCACTCCTGTCCCTGGGGCTCTGAACGTGCTGGACCTCAGTTACCGATGAGAACGACGACGGTATGAGTTCTCACTCATTTTGTTCAGCCCAAGGAATGTTGGTTTGGTTTTTTTGGGGGAATCATCATCGATCCCAGCACGTTCTAAAAAATGGAGCTGCCGGATGGGGGCTCATTGGGTGAGGCAAGGACCTCAGAGTCCTCCAGGGCCTGCAGGACCAGGTCCCACCACTGAGCGAGGAACACCCAGTCAATGTCGGAGGGAAACCCCGTGAGCCATCGGGACACCCAAACAAGCCGCCTCCAGCAGCTCCAAACCCAAAGCTAATGGCTGAGCGAGGAGCAGAGCATCGCTTACCTTCCTGGGGATCCCGGCTCCGTGCCCACTCAGGCACCCTTCCTCAGTGACTCCCAGGGACTCGGGCCATCCAGGCAGACAACGGGCTTCTCGTCTTGGCCGATGCAGACCCTGGCTCTGGGGCTGCACCTGAGGTGTGGACACAAATCACAGGGGCGTTTGAGTCATGTGCCCAGGTCCTCAGGTAAAATCGCTGCCCTCCTCTTGCCTTTCCTGGGCCTTCATCTGACTGTCCCCTAGGCCTGTCCCTGAGGCAGGAGTGAGGGCAGGTGTGACTTCCTGTGTGCAGGTGGGTTGCAAATATGGATGCAGGTGGTGGGTACAGGCCTCCGCATGTGAAAAATGAAGCCCTGTGGGAAGGCTACGGTGGCTCAGTGGTTCAGCATCAACCAATCAACCAGGAGTTCAGGGTTCAATTCCCAGTTATGCCACATGCCCAGGTTGCGGTCATGTTTGCCAGTAGTGGCCGTGCAGGAGGCAGTCAATCAATAAGTCTCTCTGGCCCTAACCGGTTTGGCTGAGTGGAAAGAGCGTCGGCCTGCGGAATCAAGGGTCCCAGGTTCGATTCCAATCAAGGGCATGTATCTTGGTTGCAGGCACATCCCCAGTAGGGCGTGTACAGGAGGCAGCTAATCGATGCTTCTCTCTCATCGATGTTTCTAACTCTCTATCCCTCTCCCTTCCTCTCTTTAAAAACAATAAAATATATTTTAAAAAAATAAGTCTCTCTTATCATTGATGCTTATCTCTGTCTCTCTCTCCCTCTCCCATCCTCTCTGAAAATAAAAAGAAAATATATTTTAAAAAGAGGCAACTAACTCTAAGAAAATGCTCTCTGATGATGAAAACTGGGAGGGCCTGCATGAGTGTGACAAGGAAAGCTGTCCCTCACTCCTGTCCCTGGGATACGGAACGTGCTGGACCTCAGTTACCGATGAGAACGACGACGGGTGTAGTTCTCACTCATTTTGTTCAGCTTTTCCAAGGAATGTTGGTTTGGGTTTTTTTTGGAGGGAGTCATCATCGATCCCAGCACGTTCTGGACACAGGGCCTTGGCCCAGACACATGGTTCCAATTGGCTGACCTTGGGACAGAGAAAGGCTTACCTTCCTGAGCGCCCGGGGGCATGAGGCAGACCCGGGGCTACTCTTCTTCCAGGGCCGGCCCACGTCCGACCCCCAGGTAGAGAGCAAGGTGGTCCCTTCTAGCAGACGAGAGGCCTTTCATGATGACACCACCTGGGGAGTGAAGAGAAACCACATGCACATTTGAGAAATTCATTCAGCTTCTCAGGTCACATGATCCACACCACCCTTTCCCCAGTACAGCCTGCACCTTTCCTTCATCCCTCTATCCCTTAGGGGTGAGATGGGCGTGTGTTACAACATGAGGTGGGCAGGCAGGCAGCTGGGCTGATGCCCTGGGAGCTGCCTTATGAGTGTGACAAGGGGAAACTGTCCCTCACTCCTGTCCCTGGGGCTCTGAACGTGCTGGACCTCAGTTACCGATGAGAACGACGACGGTATGAGTTCTCACTCATTTTGTTCAGCCCAAGGAATGTTGGTTTGGATTTTTTGGGGGAATCATCATCGATCCCAGCACGTTCTAAAAAATGGAGCTGCTGGATGGTGGCTCATTGGGTGAGGCAAGGACCTCGGAGTCCTCCAGGGCCTGCAGGGCCAGGTCCCACCACTGAGCGAGGAAGACTCAGTCCATGTCGGAGGGAAACCCCGTGAGCCATCGGGACACCCAAACAAGCCGCCTCCAGCAGCTCCAAACCCACAAGCTAATGGCTGAGCGAGGAGCAGAGCATCGCTTACCTTCCTGGGGATCCTGGCTCCGTGCCCACTCAGGCACCTTCCTCGGTGACTCCCGGGGACTCGGGCCATCCAGGCAGACAACGGGCTTCTCGTCTTGGCCCATGCAGACCCTGGCCCTGGGGCTGCACCTGAGGTGTGGACACAAATCACAGGGGCGTTTGAGTCATGTGCCCAGGGCCTCAGAAATGAACCCACGTCATTGCCCCCTCTTACGGGGCCTGTGCATCCCTCACATTTTTCTCTCCCTGAAAAATGAGTGGCGGGTATGACGCCATGCGTGCCGGTTGGATGACTGATAGTTTGCATGTGTTGCAGGCAATAGACTCCTCAAGGGAAACATGAAGCCCTGTGCCCAGCGTCCTGGACATGCCCCCTGCCTCCCATTAAAAAAACGACTGTTTGTTCAAGAAACAAAAAATACACAAATTCTTTTTTCATGTGGCTGCTGAAATAGACCCGGAAGTCAATATTAAAAGCACCCGCGTTCTACGAACACGCCCCTAAATAGCCTGGATGGTCCTCAACTTGGACATTTTGTCCCTGAAAACGGTCACTGGTCAAATACTCGTGAAGGAAACGAGTGGAAGCAGAAACTAACCACCCACACAGAGACGGGCACCGTGCGCACACGGGCTACATGCATGCAGCCTCCCGTAAGGAGACCAGCCACATAGGGCCAGGCACACTTTCATACAAATCAAGCCAGTGCCTCTCAGGGGACAAAGGGAGAGCAGCTGGTGTCTGTGGTCGTCATCGGCCATCTCCGTAAACACTGCCCCGTGGGACGAGGCCACATTCTCATCGGAAACCACACGTTCCCAGGCGTAGAACTCAGGCTCTGACCTGCCAGGAAACCCTGAAGCACCACGGGGTCTTTCAGAAGTAGCATCCTCAGCAAGGCTCCTTTGGCTCAGGGGTGGAGCCTTGACCCATGAACCAGAAGGTCATCATGGTTCGATTCCTGGTCAGGGCACATGCCCGGGGTTGCTGCTCGATCCCCAGTAGGGGGCATGTAAGAGGCAGCCGACCAATACATGTTTCTGCCTTATCACTGATATTTCTATCTCTCTCCCATTCTCTCTGAAATCAATCCTCCTATATAATAAAAGCCTAATATGCTAAGTGTCCCGTCATCGGGTAATCTGTTCAACCAATCAAATCATAATAGGCTAATAATAAATATGTTAAGGCTGCTCAACCACTTGCTATGATGTGCACTCATCACCAGGGGACAGACATTCAACAAATGAGCTGCCTCCTGGTGGTCAGTGTACTCCCACAGGGGGAGCGCCACTCACGAGGAAGCCAAAATCATGGCTGGTGAGCGCAGCAGCAGTGGTGAGAGCCTTTCCCGCCTTTGCAGCATCCCTAAGGATGTCCACTACCAGTTTAGGGATTGGGCCTAAGCCGTCAGTTGGAATTCCCCTTAGGGCTCCCATACTGTGAGAGAATGCAGGCTGGGATGAGGGACCCCACGCCGAGTGCACGAATTTAGTGCACCGGCCTCTAGTAAATATATATTTAAAAAATAAAGTAAAATCCATGGGAAGCAGAAGGCCTCCCTCAAAGCAAACAGAGACAGTACGTGGCATGGAAGGACATGGAGTCCACCTCCACCTGCCCTCCTCCTGCATCCCTGTCCTGGCCATCAACCACCAGCAGCATCACCTCAGAGCTGGGAGCCCAGCAGTCCACATGCATGTGGGCGAAGGGCGAGGGTTATGCGTAGGATGTCACATATGCAGCACCAAGGCCAACTATCGGCAACATACCCCCAAAACACCTCAGAGAACTCACAATTCCTCACCAAGTCCACAGGACAGAACAGCTATGGCTACCAGCAGGGAAATGGGGCCTAATCGGAGCCAGGCAAGTTTTGTCCTTTGGTGCCCAGGTCAGAGCTGCAGGGGCTACCACGGCAGAGGAACGAAGGCCAACACAGATCCACACCATGAGTCCCCGGGGCAAGGCCCTGGCCACACCCTAGCCACACCCTGGCCACACCCTGGCCACACCCTGGCCTACAAGCACACACATACCAACCAGAACCATTATTTCAGGGCCACCCAACCTGGTGGAGAGGCCTGTGACCCTCAGATAGAACAGGCTGAGATGCGGACGCCCTGGGCGGTGCCTGCATGTGTGTGACAAGGGAAGCTGTCCCTCACTCCTGTCTCTAGGATACGGAACGTGCTGGACCTCAGTTACCGATGAGAACGACGACGGGTGTAGTTCTCACTCATTTTGTTCAGCTTTTCCAAGGAATGTTGGTTTGGGTTTTTTTTGGAGGGAGTCATCATCGATCCCAGCACGTTCTGGACACAGGGCCTAGGCCCAGACACACGGTTCCATTGGCTGACCTTGGGACAGAGAAAGGCTTACCTTCCTGAGCGCCCGGGGGCATGAGGCAGACCCAGAGCAACAGTTCTTCCAGGACACGCCCACGTCCGAACCCCAGGTAGAGAGCAAGGTGGTCCCTTCTAGCAGACGAGAGGCCTTTCATGATGACGCCACCTGGGGAGTGACGAGAAACCACATGCACATTTGAGAAACGCATTCAGCATCTCAGGTCACATGATCAACACCACCCTTTCCCCAGTACAGCCTGCACCTGTCCTCCATCCCTCTATCCCTTAGGGGTGAGATGGGCGTGTGTGACACCATGAGGTGGGCAGGTAGGCAGCTGGGCTGACGCCCTGGGAGGTGCCTGATGAGTGTGCCAAGGGGAAGCTGTCCCTCACTCCTGTCCCTGGGGCTCTGAACGTGCTGGACCTCAGTTACCGATGAGAACGACGACGGTATGAGTTCTCACTCATTTTGTTCAGCTCCAAGGAATGTTGGTTTGGTTTTTTTGGGGGAATCATCATCGATCCCAGCACGTTCTAAAAAATGGAGCTGCCGGATGGTGGCTCATTGGGTGAGGCAAGGACCTCGGAGTCCTCCAGGGCCTGCAGGACCAGGTCCCACCACTGAGCGAGGAACACTCAGTCCATGTCGGAGGGAAACCCCGTGTGCCATCGGGACACCCAAACAAGCTGCCTCCAGCAGCTCCAAACCCACAAGCTAATGGCTGAGCGAGGAGCGGAGCATCGCTTACCTTCCTGGGGATCCCGTCTCCGTGCCTGCTCAGGCACCCTTCCTCGGTGAGCCCGGGGACTTAGGCCATCCAGGCAGACAACGGGCTTCTCGTCTTGGCCGATGCAGACCCTGGCGCTGGGGCTGCACCTGAGAAGTGGACACAAATCACAGGGGCGTTTGAGTCATGTGCCCAGGGCCTCAGAAATGAACCCACGTCATTGCCCCCTCTTACGGGGCCTGTGCATCCCTCACGTTTTTCTCTCCCTGAGACATGAGTGGCGGGTATGACGCCATGCGTGCAGGTTGGATGATTGATAGTTTGCATGTGTTGCGGGCAATAGACTCCTCAAGGGAAACATGAAGTCCTGTGCCCAGCGTCCTGGACACGCCCCCTTCCTCCTATCAAAAAAACGACTGTTTGTTCAAGAAACAAAAAAATTCACAAATTTTTTTTCCCCGCAGCTGCTGAAATAGACCCGGAAGTCAATACTAAAAGCACCCGCGTTCTACTAACATGCCCCTAAATAGCCTGGATGGTCCTCAACTTGGACATTTTGTCCCTGAAAACGATCACTGGTCAAATACAGGGGATCGAAACGAGTGGAAGCAGAAACTAACCACCCACACAGAGACGGGCACCGTGAGCACACAGGCTACATGCATGCAGCCTCCCGTAAGGAGACCAGCCAGGTCCGGCCAGGCACACTTTTGTGCAAATCAAGCCAGTGCCCCTCAGGGGACAAAGGGAGAGCAGCAGGTGTCTGTGGTCGTCATCGGCATTTCCGTGAACACTGCCCCGTGGGATGAGGCCACATTCTCATCGGAAACCACACGTTCCCAGGCGTAGAACTCAGGCTCTGACCTGCCAGGAAACCCTGAAGCACCACGGGGTCTTTCAGAAGTAGCATCCTCAGCAAGGCTCCTTTGGCTCAGGGGGGAGCCTTGACCCATGAACCAGAAGGTCATCATGGTTCGATTCCTGGTCAGGGCACATGCCCGGGGTTGCTGGCTCGATCCCCAGTAGGGGGCATGTAAGAGGCAGCCAACCAATACATGTTTCTGCCTTATCACTGATATTTCTATCTCTCTCCCATTCTCTCTGAAATCAATCCTATATAATAAAAGCCTAATATGCTAAGTGTCCCGTCATCGGGTAATCCGTTCAACCAATCAAATCATAATAGGCTAATAATAAATATGTTAAGGCTGCTCAACCACTTGCTATGGTGTGCACTCATCACCAGGGGGCAGACATTCAACAAATGAGCTGCCTCCTGGTGGTCAGTGCACTCCCACAGGGGGAGCGCCTCTCAGGCAGAAGCCAAAATCATGGCTGGTGAGCGCAGCAGCAGTGGTGAGAGCCTTTCCCGCCTTTCCAGCATCGCTAAGGATGTCCACTACCAGTTTAGGGATTGGGCCTAAGCCGTCAGTTGGAATTCCCCTTAGGGCTCCCATACTGTGAGAGAATGCAGGCTGGGATGAGGGACAGCACGCCGAGTGCACGAATTTAGTGCACCGGCCTCTAGTAAATATATATTTAAAAAATAAATTAAAATCCATGGGAAGCAGAAGGCCTCCCTCAAACAGAGACAGTACGTGGCATGGAAGGACATGGAGTTCACCTCAACCTGCCCTCCTCCTGCATCCCTGTCCTGGCCATCAACCACCAGCAGCATCACCTCAGAGCGGGGAGCCCAGCAGTCCACATGCATGTGGGTGAAGGGCGAGGGTTACGGGTAGGATGGCACAACTGCAGCACCAAGGCCAACTATAGGCAACATACCCCCAAAACACCTCAGGGAACTCACAATTCCTCACCAAGTCCACAGGCCAGAACAGCTATCGCTACCAGCAGGGAAATGGGGCCTAATCAGGAGCCAGGCAAGTTTTGTCCTTTGGTGCCCAGGTCAGAGCTGCAGGGGCTACCACGGCAGAGGAACGAAGGCCAACACAGAACCACACCATGAGTCCCCAGGGCAAGGCCCCGGCCACACCCTCCAAACTCCTACAGAGGAGGTGCCCGATGGCCACTGTGCCTACACAGCCCACACATACCAACCAGAACCGTTCTTTCAGGGCCACCCAACCTGGTGGAGAGGCCTGTGACCCTCATATAGAACAGGCTGAGATGCGGACGCCCTGGGCGGTGCCTGCACTAGTGTGACAAGGAAAGCTGTCCCTCACTCCTGTCCCTGGGGCTCTGAACGGGCTGGACCTCAGTTACCGATGAGAACGACGACGGGTGTAGTTCTCACTCATTTTGTTCAGCTTTTCCAAGGAATGTTGGTTTGGTTTTTTTTGGAGGAGTCATCATCGATCCCAGCACGTTCTAAACACAGGGCCTTGGCCCAGACACATGGTTCCAATTGGCTGATCTTGGGACAGAGAAAGGCTTACCTTCCTGAGCACCCGGGGGCATGAGGCAGACCCGGGGCTACTCTTCTTCCAGGACACGCCCACGTCCGAACACCAGGTAGAGAGCAAGGTGGTCCCTTCTAGCAGACGAGAGGCCTTTCATGATGACGCGACCTGGGGAGTGAAGAGAAACCACATGCACATTTGAGAAATTCATTCAGCATCTCAGGTCACATGATCAACACCACCCTTTCCCCAGGTACAGCCTGCACCTGTCCTTCATCCCTCTATCCCTTAGGGGTGAGATGGGTGTGTGTGACACCATGAGGTGGGCAGGCAGGCAGCTGGACTGATGCCCTGGGAGGTGCCTGATGAGTGTGCCAAGGGGAAGCTGTCCCTCACTCCTGTCCCAGGGGCTCTGAACGTGCTGGACCTCAGTTACCGATGAGAACGACGACGGTATGAGTTCTCACTCATTTTGTTCAGCTCCAAGGAATGTTGGTTTGGTTTTTTTGGGGGAATCATCATCGATCCCAGCACGTTCTAAAAAATGGAGCTGCTGGGTGGTGGCTTACTGGGTGTGGCGAGGACCCTAAAGTCCGCCAGGGCCTACAGGACCAGGTCCCACCACTGAGCAAGGAAAACTCAGTCCATGTCAGAGGGAAACCCCGAGTGCCATCGGGACACCCAAACAAGCCGCCTCCAGCAGCTCCAAACCCAAAAGATAAAGGCTGAGCGAGAAGAAGAGAATCCCTTACCTTCCTGGGGATCCCGGCTCCAGTCCCACTCAGGCACCCTTCCTTGGTGACTCCCGGGGACTCAGGCCATCCAGGCAGACAACGGGCTTCTCGTCTTGGCCGATGCAGACCCTGGCGCTGGGGCTGCACCTGAGAAGTGGACACAAATCACAGGGGCGTTTGAGTCATGTGCCCAGGTCGTCAGGTAAAATCCCTGCCCTCCTCTTCCCTTTCCTGGGCCTTCATCTCATTGTGCCTACGCCTGTCCCTGAGGCATGAGTGAGGGCAGGTGTCACTTCCTCCTTGCAGGTGGGTTGCAAATATGGATAGAGATGGTGGGTACAGGCCTCCGAATGTGAAAAATGAAACCCTGTGGGCAGGGAGATGTCGCTCAGTGGTTAAGCATCAACCAATGAACCAGGAGGTCAGGGTTCAATTCCCAGTTAGGGCACAAGCCCAGGTTGCAGTGTTGTTTGACAGTAGAGCGCGTGCAGGAGGCAGTCAATCAATAAGTCTCTCTCATCATTGATGTTTATCTCCCTCTCTCTCCCTCTCCCTTCCTCTCTGTAATTAAAAAGAAAATGTATTTTAAAAAGACTCATCCAACACCAAAAAAATCCTCTCTGATGCTAAACACTGGGAGGGCCTGCATGAGTGTGACAAGGGAAGCTGTCCCTCACTCCTGTCCCTGGGATATGGAACATGCTGGACCTCAGTTACCGATGAGAACGACGACGGGTGTAGTTCTCACTCATTTTGTTCAGCTTTTCCAAGGAATGTTGGTTTGGGTTTTTTTTTGGAGGAGTCATCATCGATCCCAGCACGTTCTGGACACAGGGCCTTGGCCCAGACACACGGTTCCAATTGGCTGACGGTGGGACAGAGAAAGGCTTACCTTCCTGAGCGCCTGGGGGCATGAGGCAGACTCGGGGCAACACTTCTTCCAAGACCCGCCAACGTCCGACCCCCAGGTAGAGAGCAAGGTGGTCCCTTCTAGCAGACGAGAGGCCTTTCATGATGATACCACCTGGGGAGTGAAGAGAAACCACATGCACATTTGAGAAACTCATTCAGCTTCTCAGGTCACATGATCTACACCACCCTTTCCCCAGGTATAGCCTGCACCTGTCCTTCATCCCTCTATCCCTTAGGGGGGAGATGGGCGTGTGTGATACCATGAGGTGGGCAGGCAGGCAGCTGGGCTGACACCCTGGGAGGTGCCTGATGAGTGTGCCAAGGGGAAGCTGTCCCTCACTCCTGTCCCTGGGGCTCTGAACGTGCTGGACCTCAGTTACCGATGAGAACGACGACGGTATGAGTTCTCACTCATTTTGTTCAGCTCCAAGGAATGTTGGTTTGTTTTTTTGGGGGAATCATCATCGATCCCAGCACGTTCTAAAAAAGGGAGCTGCCGGATGGTGGCTCACTGAGTGAGGCAAGGACCTCGGAGTCCTCCAGGGCCTGCAGGACCAGGTCCCACCACCGAGCGAGGAACACCCAGTCCATGTCGGAGGGAAACCCCGTGAGCCATCGGGACACCCAAACAAGCCGCCTCCAGCAGCTCCAAACCCACAAGCTAATGGCTGGGCGAGGAGGAGAGCATCGCTTACCTTCCTGGGGATCCCGGCTCCGTGCCCGATGAGGCACCTTCCTCGGTGACTCCCGGGGACATGGGCCATCCAGGCAGACAACGGGCTTCTCATCTTGGCCCATGCAGACCCTGGCGCTGGGGCTGCACCTGAGGTGTGGACACAAATCACAGGGGTGTTTGAGTCATGTGCCCAGGTCGTCAGGTAAAATCGCTGCCCTCCACTTCCCTTTCCTGGGCCGTCATCTCATTGTGCCTACGCCTGTCCCTGAGGCAGGAGTGAGGGCAGGTGTGACTTCCTGTGTGCAGGTGGGTTGCAAATATGGATGCAGGTGGTGGGTAAAGGCCTCCTCATGTGAAAAATGAAGCCCTGTGGGCAGGCTACGGTGGCTCAGTGGTTCAGCATCAACCAATCAACCAGGAGTTCAGGGTTCAATTCCCAGTTATGCCACAAGCCCAGGTTGCAGTCTTGTTTGCCAGTAGTGGGCGTGCAGGAGGCAGCCAATCACTAAGTCTCTCTAGCCCTAACCGGTTTGGCTGAGTGGATAGAGCGTCGGCCTGCGGAATCAAGGGTCCCAGGTTCGATTCCAATCAAGGGCATGTATCTTGGTTGCAAGCACATCCCCAGTAGGGCGTGTACAGGAGGCAGCTAATCGATGCTTCTCTCTCATCGATGTTTCTAACTCTCTATCCCTCTCCCTTCCTCTCTTTAAAAACAATAAAATATATTTTTTAAAAAATAAGTCTCTCTCATCATTGATGCTTATCTCTCCCTCTCTCTCCCTCTCCCATCCTCTCTGAAAATAAAAAGAAAATATATTTTAAAAAGAGGCAACTAACTGTAAGAAAATGCTCTCTGATGATGAAAACTGGGAGGGCCTGCATGAGTGTGACAAGGGAAGCTGTCCCTCACTCCTGTCTCTAGGATACGGAACGTGCTGGACCTCAGTTACCGATGAGAACGACGACGGGTGTAGTTCTCACTCATTTTGTTCAGCTTTTCCAAGGAATGTTGGTTTGGGTTTTTTTTGGAGGGAGTCATCATCGATCCCAGCACGTTCTGGACACAGGGCCTTGGCCCAGACACATGGTTCCAATTGGCTGACGGTGGGACAGAGAAAGGCTTACCTTCCTGAGCGCCAAGGGGGCATGAGGCAGACCTGGGGCAACACTTCTTCCAAGACCCGGCGACATCTGACCCCCAGGTAGACAGCAAGGTGGTCCCGTCAAGGCAGACGACAGGTCTTTCATGATGACGCCACCTGGGGAGTGAAGGGAAACCACATGCACTTTTGAGAAATTCATTCAGCTTCTCAGGTCACATGATCCACACCACCCTTTCCCCAGGTACAGCCTGCACCTGTCCTTCATCCCTCTATCCCTTAGGAGTGAGATGGGCGTGTGTGACACCATGAGGTGGGCAGGTAGGCAGCTGTGCTGACGCCGTGGGAGGTGCCTGATGAGTGTGCCAAGGGGAAGCTGTCCCTCACTCCTGTCCCTGGGGCTCTGAACGTGCTGGACCTCAGTTTCCGATGAGAACGACGACGGTATGAGTTCTCACTCATTTTGTTCAGCTCCAAGGAATGTTGGTTTGGTTTTTTTGGGGGAATCATCATCGATCCCAGCACGTTCTAAAAAATGGAGCTGCCGGATGGTGGCTCATTGGGTGTGGCGATGACCTCAGAGTCTGCCAGGGCCTGCAGGACCAGGTCCCACCACTGAGCGAGGAAGACTCAGTCCATGTCGGAGGGAAACCCCGTGTGCCTCGGGACACCCAAACAAGCCGCCTCCAGCAGCTCCAAACCCACAACCTAATGGCTGGGCGAGGAGCAGAGCATCACTTACCTTCCTGGGGATCCCGGCTCCGTGCCCACTCAGGCACCTTCCTCGATACTCCCGGGGACTCAGGCCATCCAGGCAGACAACGGGCTTCTCGTCTTGGCCCATGCAGACCCTGGCGCTGGGGCTGCACCTGAGAAGTGGACACAAATCACAGGGGCGTTTGAGTCATGTGCCCAGGGCCTCAGAAATGAACCCACGTCATTGCCCCCTCTTACGGGGCCTGTGCATCCCTCACATTTTTCTCTCCCTGAGAAATGAGTGGCGGGTATGACGCCATGTGTGCAGAATGGATGATTGATAGGTTGCATGTGTTGCAGGCAATAGCCTCCTCAAGGTAAACATGAAGCCCTGTGCCCAGCGTCCTGGACACGCCCCTGCCTCCCATTAAAAAAACGACTGTTTGTTCATGAAACAAAAAAATACACAAATTCTTTTTTCATGTGGCTGCTGAAATAGGCCCGGAAGTCATAACAAAAAGATCCCGTGTTCTATGAACACGCCCCTAAATAGTCTGGATGGTCCTCAACTTGGACATTTTGTCCCTGAAAACGGTCACTGGTCAAATACTCGTGAAGGAAACAAACTAACCACCCACACAGAGACGGGCACCGTGAGCACACAGGCCACACGCATGCAGCCTCCCGTAAGGAGACCAGCCAGGTCGGGCCAGGCACACTTTTGTGCAAATCAAGCCAGTGCCCCTCAGGGGACAAAGGGAGAGCAGCCGGTGTCTGTGGTCCTCATCGGCCATCTCCGTAAACACTGCCCCGTGGGACGAGGCCATATTCTCATCAGAAACCACACGTTCCCTGGCGTAGAACTCAGGCTCTGACCTGCCAGGAAAACCCTGAAGCACCACAGGGTCTTTCAGAAGTAGCATCCTCAGCAAGGCTCCTTTGGCTCAGGGGTGGAGCCTTGACCCATGAACCAGAAGGTCATCATGGTTCGATTCCCGGTCAGGGCACATGCCCGGGGTTGCTGGCTCGATCCCCAGTAGGAGGCATGTAAGAGGCAGCCGACCAATACATGTTTCTGCCTTATCACTGATATTTCTACCTCTCTCCCATTCTCTCTGAAATCAATCCTCCTATATAATAAAAGCCTAATATGCTAAGTGTCCCGTCATCGGGTAATCCGTTCAACCAATCAAATCATAAAATTCTAATAATATGTTAAGGCTGCTCAACCACTTGGTATGATGTGCACTCATCACCAGGGGGCAGACATTCAACAAATGAGCTGCCTCCTGGTGGTCAGTGCACTCCCACAGGGGGAGCACCTCTCAGGCGGAAGCCAGGCTCACCGCTGGTGAGCATAGCAGCGGTGGTGAGAGCTTCTCCCACCTCTGCGGCAGCGCTGAGGATGTCCACTACCAGTTTAGGGATTGGGCCTAAGCCGTCAGTTGGAATTCCCCTTACGGCTCCCTACTGTGAGAGAATGCAGGCTGGGATGAGGGACAGTATGCCGAGTGCACGAATTTAGTGCACCGGCCTCTAGTAAATATATATTTAAAAAATAAAGTAAAATCCATGGGAAGCAGAAGGCCTCCCTCAAAGCAAACAGAGACAGTACGTGGCATGGAAGGACATGGAGTCCACCTCCACCTGCCCTCCTCCTGCATCCCCGTCCTGACCATCAACCACCAGCAGCATCACCTCAGAGCTGGGAGCCCAGCAGTCCACATGCATGTGGGCGAAGGGCGAGGGTTACGCGTAGGATGTCACAACTGCAGCACCAAGGCCAACTATCGGCAACATACCCGCAAAACACCTCAGGGAACTCACAATTCCTCACCAAGTCCACAGGCCAGAACAGCTATCGCTACCAGCAGGGAAATGGGCCTAATCAGGAGCCATGCAAGTTTTGTCCTTTGGTGCCCAGGTCAGAGCTGCAGGGGCTACCACGGCAGAGGAACGAAGGCCAACACAGATCCACACCATGAGTCCCCGGGGCAAGGCCCCGGCCACACCCTCCAAACTCCTACAGAGGAGGTGCCCGATGGCCACTGTACCTACACAGCCCACACATTCCAACCAGAACCGTTCTTTCAGGGCCACCCAACCTGGTGGAGAGGCCTGTGACCCTCAGATAGAACAGGCTGAGATGCGGACGCCCTAGGCGGTGCCTGCATGAGTGTGACAAGGGGAAGCTGTCCCTTACTCCTGTCCCTGGGGCTCTGAACGTGCTGGACCTCAGTTACCGATGAGAACGACGACGGTTGTAGTTCTCACTCATTTTGTTCAGCTCCAAGGAATGTTGGTTTGGTTTTTTTGGGGGAATCATCATCGATCCCAGCACGTTCTAAAAAATGGAGCTGCCGGATGGTGGCTCACTGAGTGAGGCAAGGACCTCGGAGTCCTCCAGGGCCTGCAGGACCAGGTCCCACCACTGAGCGAGGAACACTCAGTCCATGTCGGAGGGAAACCCCGTGTGCCATCGGGACACCCAAACAAGCTGCCTCCAGCAGCTCCAAACCCACAAGCTAATGGCTGAGCGAGGAGCGGAGCATCGCTTACCTTCCTGGGGATCCCGTCTCCGTGCCTGCTCAGGCACCCTTCCTCGGTGAGCCCGGGGACTTAGGCCATCCAGGCAGACAACGGGCTTCTCATCTTGGCCGATGCAGACCCTGGCGCTGGGGCTGCACCTGAGAAGTGGACACAAATCACAGGGGCGTTTGAGTCATGTGCCCAGGTCGTCAGGTAAAACCCCTGCCCTGCTCTTCCCTTTCCTGGGCCTTCATCTGATTGTCCCCTAGGCCTGTCCCTGAGGCATGAGTGAGGGCGAGTGTGATTTCCTGTTTGCAGGTGGGTTGCAAATATGAATGCAGGTGGTGGGTACAGGCCTCCGCATGTGAAAATTGAAGTCCTGTGGGCAGGCTGGTGTGGCTCAGTGGTTCAGCATCGACCAATGAACCAGGAGGTCAGCGTTCAATTCCCAGTTAGGGCACAAGCCCGGTTGCAGTCTTGTTTGCCAGTAGTGGGCGTGCAGGAAGCAGTCAATCATTAAGTCTCTCTCATCATTGATGTTTCTCTCTCTCTCTCTCCCTCTCCCTTCCTCTCTGAAATCAAAAAGTAAATGTATTTTAAAAAGACTCATCCAACACCAAAAAAATCCTCTCTGATGCTAAACACTGGGAGGGCCTGCATGAGTGTGACAAGGGAAGCTGTCCCTCACTCCTGTCTCTAGGATACGGAACGTGCTGGACCTCAGTTACCGATGAGAACGACGACGGGTGTAGTTCTCACTCATTTTGTTCAGCTTTTCCAAGGAATGTTGGTTTGGGTTTTTTTTTTGGAGGAGTCATCATCGATCCCAGCACGTTCTGGACACAGGGCCTTGGCCAGACACATGGTTCCAATTGGCTGATCTTGGGACAGAGAAAGGCTTACCTTCCTGAGCGCCCGGGGGCATGAGGCAGACCTGGGGCAACACTTCTTCTAGGACCCGCCCATGTCCAACCCCCAGGTAGAGAGCAAGGTGGTCCCTTCTAGCTGACGAGAGGCCTTTCAGGATGATACCACCTGGGGAGTGAAGAGAAACCACATGCACATTTGAGAAACTCATTCAGCTTCTCAGGTCACATGATCCACACCACCCTTTCCCCAGTACAGCCTGCACCTGTCCTCCATCCCTCTATCCCTTAGGGGTGAGATGGGCGTGTGTGACACCATGAGGTGGGCAGGTAGGCAGCTGGGCTGACGCCCTGGGAGGTGCCTGATGAGTGTGCCAAGGGGAAGCTGTCCCTCACTCCTGT
>NW_005872054.1:107831-110395 GCF_000147115.1 Myotis lucifugus
CAAGCAAATGACAGATTGTGGCAAAGAGGAACGCTTACCTTCCTGCGGGATCCACAGGCAGGGTGCACACCCAGGACACATGGCTGCCAGGACTCTCACATTCTGCCCATCATCAAAGGAAAGCATGGTCTTCTCTTCATGGCTGATACAGAGTCTACACGGCCACTACACCTGGGAAGTGTAGAGAAATCACATGCACAGTTGAGAAATGGCCCCAGGTGACAATATCCATGTCAACATTCTCCCCAGGTAAGACCTGTCTATCAAGTATCTCTATCCCTAACCTGTGACTCCAGGCGCATGTGATATACCATGAGGTTGGGCAGGTAGGCAGCTGTGCCGACACTCTAGATGGTGCCTGCATGAGTGTGACAAGGGGAAGCTGTCCCTCACTCCTCCTGTCCCTGGGGCATTGAACATGCTGGACCTCAGTTTTTGATGAGAATGACGACAGTATGAGTTCTCACTCATTTTGTTCAGCTTTCCAAGGAATGCATTTTTGGGGTCATCATCGATCTGAGCACGTGCTAAAATGTGAGCAAGGTCGGTGTTAAGGCTCATTGGGTGAGCCAATGACAGAATCCTCCAGGGGCCTGCGGGATGCAGATCCCAACACTGAGCAGGAGGAATACTCAGTCCACTGTTCGAGGGAAACCCCATGTGCTCTTCCGACACCCAAACCTGTGACTCTAGCAACTCCCCAAATCAGAAAATTAATTTCTCCACTTGGAGCAGGAAAATGCTTACCTTCCTCAGGGATCCACAGGCAGGGTGCACACCCAGGGACACTCAGCTTCTAGGACTCCCACACGCCACCCATCAACAAAGGAAAGGAAGGTCATGTCTTCATTGCTGATGGCGAGTCTACACGGCCACTCCACCTGGGAAGTGTACAAAAACCACATGCACAGTTGAGAAATGGACCCAGGTAACCATATCCAGGCCTACATTCTCCCCAGGTAAGACCTGTCTATCAAGTCCCTCTATCCCTGACCAGTGACTGCAGGTGTATGAGGCACCATGAGGTGGACAGGTAGGTAGCTGTGCTCACATACTAGGTGGTGCCTGCATGAGTGTGACAAGGGTAAGCTGTCCCTCACTCCTGTCCCTGGGGCTCTGAACGTGCTGGACCTCAGTTACCGATGAGAACGACGACGGTTGTAGTTCTCACTCATTTTGTTCAGCCCAAGGAATGTTGGTTTGGTTTTTTTGGGGGAATCATCATCGATCCCAGCACGTTTTGTGAAGCCAAATGTCTAGGTGAGGCAGCTGAGGCAGCGCACCTCGTGAGCCAAAGACCTCAGGGTCCGAAAGCAAGAGGGACAGTCCATCCACTCTTGAAGCTCAACCCCACAGGCCACTGCGGACACGTGGACAGGCTGCCTCTAGCACATCGACAAACTCCCCAAGCAAATGACAGATTGTGGGAAAGAGGAACGCTTACCTTCCTGCGGGATCCACAGGCAGGGTGCACACCCAGGACACACGTCTTCCAAGACTCCCGCACGTCACCCATCATCAAAGGAAAGGAAGGTGGTCTCTTCATGTCTAATGGGGAGCCTTGCACGGCCACTGCACCTGGGAAGTGCACAGAAATCCCATGCACATTTGAGAAATGGACCCAGGTAACAATATCCAGGCCACCCTCTCCCCAGGTAAGCTGTGCACCTGTCTATCAAGTCCCTCTATCCCTTAGGAGTGACTGGGTGCAAGTGTGACACCATGAGGTGGGCAGGTATGCGCCGATACCTTGGGAGGTGGCTGCATGAGTGTGACAAGGGGCAGCTGTCCCTCACTCCTGTCCCTGGGATACAAAACGTGCTGGACCTCAGTTACCGATGAGAACGACGACGGGTGTAGTTCTCACTCATTTTGTTCAGCTTTTCCAAGGAATGTTGGTTTGGGTTTTTTTTGGAGGGAGTCATCATCGATCCCAGCACGTTCTGGACACAGGGCCTTGGCCCAGACACATGGTTCCAATTGGCTGACATTGAAACAGAGAAAGGCTTACCTTCCTCAGCGCCCTGGGGGCATGAAGCAGACCCGGGGCTACACTTTTTCCAGGACCCGCCCATGTTGACCCCCGGTAGAGAGAGAGGTCGTCCCGTCCATGAAGATGACAGGCCTTTCATGATGACGCCACCTGGGGAGTGAAGAGAAACCACATGCACTTTTGAGAAACTCATTCAGCTTCTCAGGTCACATGATCTACACCACCCTTTCCCCAGGTACAGCCTGCACCTGTCCTTCATCCCTCTATCCCTTAGGGGTGAGATGGGCGTGTGTGACACCATGAGTTGGGCAGGCAGGCAGCTGGGCTGACGCCCTGGGAGGTGCCTGATGAGTGTGACAAGGGGAAGCTGTCCCTCACTCCTGTCCCTGGGGCTCTGAACGTGCTGGACCTCAGTTACCGATGAGAACGACGACGGTATGAGTTCTCACTCATTTTGTTCAGCTCCAAGGAATGTTGGTTTGGTTTTTTGAGGGGAATCATCATCGATCCCAGCACGTTCTAAAAAAGGGAGCTGCCGGATGGTGGCTCACTGGGTGCGGCAAGGACCTCG
>NW_005872054.1:111535-120462 GCF_000147115.1 Myotis lucifugus
ACATGAGCAACAAATAATGATTAAGGAGCAAACCTATGAAATCTCCTGATGTCTCTACTTGATGAACACACATGACTGATCTTTGTGAGGCCACCACAATATGGAATATTGAAATTTATTTTTGCTTTTTTAAGGAAAAATGAAAGGCTTTGTGGGTTTCATTTAAAATCTTCTGGACATTAGAAAGATCTCATAAATTTAACATATAATTTTCTACATCCAAAGAACTAATGTCAATCCAATAAATTCAATTTAAAAATAAAATAGTTGTCCTGGCTGGTTATGCTCAGTGGATAGAGCGTCAGCCTGCGAATTGAAGGGTCCCGGGTTTGATTCCAGTCAAGGGCACATGCCAGGGTTGCACAGGGCTCGATCCCCAGTAAGGGGTCGTGCAAGAGACAGCCGATCCATAATTCTCTCTCATCATTGATGTTTCCATCTCTCTCTCCCTCTCCCTTCCTCTCTGAAATCAATAAAAATATATTTTAAAAAATAAATGAAAATAAAGTAATTTTTTAAAACTAATTAAAGTCAAATCTCAGTGATGAGAAGAGTATCAGTGATTCATCATGATGTAAGGATCTGACCATATGCTCTTAAGTCATGGGTCAACATTCTGAAACCTAAGAATCTGTTAGGGAAACTCCCAAACATAGCTTCTTCTCACAAAAGGATATTTCACTGCAATCCAGAATTGTGTAAAAAAAAAAGAAATCAACAATTTCCTAAAATTTTACACTTGTCAGTCTACTCAATACTCATACAAAATAAAAATTTAGCCCTAGCTAGTTTGGCTCAGTGGATAGAGTGTTGGCCTGCAGATCAAAGGGTCCCAGATTAGATTCTCGTCAAGGGCACATACCTTGGTTGCAGGCAGCCCAGGCCCCGGTTGGGGCACCTGCAGGAGGCAATCAATTGATGTGTTTCTCTCACATCACGTTGATGTTTCTGTCTTTTTAAAAAATATATACTTTTATTGATTACAGAGAGAAAGGGAGGGGGAGAGAGAGATAGAAACATCAATGATGAGAGAGAGAATCATTGATCGGCTGCCTCCTGCACGCCCCCTACTAGGGATTGAGCCTGCAACCCGGGCATGTGCCCTTGGCCGGAATCGAACCTGGGACTCTTCAGTCCGCAGGCCGAGGCTCTATCCACTGAGCCAAACAGGTCAGGGCTCTCTGTGTCTTTCCCTCTCTCTTCCACTCTCTCTAAAAAATCAATGGAAAAAATATCCTCGGGTGAGGATGAACAAAAAATAAAATAAACAAACTAAAAATTCACATTCAGAAAGGAGGGCGAAGACAATCACTACAGAATGGCACATTATTAAGGTATGACCCAGGGAACCACTGGAAAGATGCACGCACCTGAAGACGTGGCCTGGAGCCCACGACCGGCATCTCACAGGGTCCTGGTGCGCCCCTCACCTCCCTTCGCTGAAGTGGAGGACCGCACTCAGCCCGTCCGAATGCCAAAGGAAGAGAAGAAAACAAACAAAAAATATAATCTCGGAAAATACTCGGCAGTAAAGACGACAAAGCACTAACATGTGTTCTATCGCCAGTAAGTACCACACGCGTGCTTGGGCTTTCTACTTCCCCCCCCAACACCCAGGAGGCGTTCCGTACCCTTCTTAGTTCCACGTTCCAGGTTTTTATTTAACAAAGGAAAGAGTCAAGAATGAAGATCCCACCAGGCCGGTGTGGCCCAGTTGGTTGAGCCAAGAGGTCACCCATGAACCAAGAGGTTTTGGGCTCCATCCCCAGTAGGGGGCGTGCAGGAGGCAGCCAATCGGTGTTTCTCTCTCCCTCTCCGTTCCTCTCTCTCTCTTTCTCTGCCATCAATAAAAACAAAAAAGGTGAGCCGAAGCCGGTTTGGCTCAGTGGATAGAGCATCGGCCTGCGGACTGAAAGGTCCCAGGTTCGATTCCGGTCAAGGGCATGTATCTGGGTTGTGGGCACATCCCCAGTGGGAGATGTGCAGGAGGCAGCTGATCGATGTTTCTCTCTCATCGATGTTTCTAACTCTCTATCTCTCTCCCTTCCTCTCTCTAAAAAATCAATAAAAAAATATATTAAAAAAAAGAAAATTAAAAACTAAATTTAAAAACAAAAAAACAAACAAAACAAAACAAAACAAAAACAACAAAAAGGTGTTCCCTCTTTGAATGGTTCCTGGTGGAAGCAACTATTGTGATTACTGTCAAATGTTGATTTTTAGTATCCTGCCATGATCCTGACTAGCGTCCTGTTGTCAAGAACTTGACTTTTGACCCTGTTTATCCATTCATTATTCATATGTTCGTTTAGCAACACTGTAAATATCTCACCAGTTGCCTCGTCCTCGAAGAGATTCATCATCGCGTCCGAACGTGCCTAGATTGCTTCAAATCCAAAGCCAGGGCTGGCGCACGGCCTGGAACCCATCACTCCTCCTGGACCGACGTCACCTGACCCATCACGACTGCTCTCTCTGTTTCTTCTCTTCCTCCTTCGGCTTTCTCTAGACAAGACACTGTGAGCTTCTCCTATCGTCCACGTCCCTCAGAAGAACAGGAGATAAGAAGGAGTTAGTGGCAGCACCTTCCTGACGTGTATAAACCCGTCAAGTGTCTAAATGTCGTGGGGTGAAACTTACCTCTGAATCCCCCTGGTGATCATGGGGGCCAACACTTCACCTGCCGGATCAGACTTCCCCATCCATTGTCCTTGCAAGACGCAACATGTTACGTTCAGAAAAGTGCTGAATGCCGAAACCGGTTTGGCTCAGTGGATAGAGCGTCGGCCTGCGGACTGAAGGGTCCCGGGTTCGATTCCGGTCAAGGGCATGTACCTGGGTTGTGAGCACATCCCCAGTGGGAGATGTGCAGGAGGCAGCTGATCGATGTTTCTCTCTCATCGATGTTTCTAATTCTCTATCTCTCTCCCTTCCTCTCTGTAAAAAATCAATAAAATATATTTAAAAAAAAAAAAGAAAAGTGCTGGAATGCAGACAGAGAACTGGGGACGGGGGGGTGGGGTGGGGGTGGGATGAATAATTATGGGAAACATACACCAAGGGGCTAGGGAATCCCAGACCGCGTGGTCATAAAGCACCATTGGAAAAATATTCCAACAGATGACGACATGGAAGTTGTGTGTGTGTGGGGGGGGGGGGCACGCCCCCCACAATTCTGCCAGAACTGGGGCTGGCATTGCATCATCGTGTCTATTTCCGAAGTTGGGTTTCTCCCCTTTAGTGATACTCCTCTTATTGGCCATTTCTCTTGGGCTTCGACCTGTGTCCCCATGGCACCCAGTGTTCGATGGCCTGTTCTCCTGAGGAGCCCAGGGCCCCTTTCCTAAGCACGGGCGCCCCCTAACTGTAGCGGTTGTTCTTTGTAACTTCTTGACGCCACAAAATTGGCCACAAATCAATGCCCCGTTCCTGTCTCTGTCCTGTTCCCGGCACATCTCAATACTTAGACCTCTTAGCCCCAGGGACTGCACTTGAGAATTCTCAGGGGTCTGACCCTAAAGGCAAAGGGAGAAAGAACATGACCTCGGAAATGTGCGTTTCTCCCCAAAGTGTGGTTTCGCGCCATCGATTTAGCAAAATAGTCGTATTTTTCATGATCACCTTCCAGAGGTTGTGACGTTAGGTGGGTTGTAGTCAGTTGTGGATAGTAGGACGAAGTACACCGTCAAACCCAACCTCAAACTTAACCTCTATTTTTTTTAAAAAGAGGGATAATGGTGATTATAAGTATTCAATGAGGTAATCCATGAAATAGTATTTATCTCAGCATGTGGTACATCTAAGAACTCAATTAAGTGCTATCTTTGTGATTGAAATACATATTTTTGAAACGGCACACATCACTCCCACACATAGAACAGTAAAAAATGACCAAAAACTCAAACTATCACCATTTTTGAATGTTCTTCCTATAAAGTTAGTTTATTGACCATATCCAAAGAAGCGCATACATATATCATTTCACATGAACAAAACACAATGTTGAAGCCTGAAACACAGTCACTCAATCACTGGTGGGAAAATAAGCTTTTGAAAAAGAAAAAGCACACCTGGATTTTCATATCCATTACTTTGAACACACATGACTATTAAGTAACTGAATACAAGCCAATTGGATAAATGACTCGTCACCAAGTCTCCAAGCATGGCAACGGGATTAACAGGTTACTCACAAGTTCACAAGTATAACGAAGGCTGCGGGGAGTACCCTTGAGTTTACACAACATTTTTGAACAATACCTATTACATCCTATAGGTAAAATTTCTAAGACTAAAATTGGGAGTCAAAATGTGCTGATTTCCATCCCATACCTATTTCCCAGGAGTCCGAATTTCTCCACACTTGGTACCTCGTAATCTAATAGGTGAAAAATGACAGCCCATGGTAGGTTTGTTTCCTTGTGTGTGAGTGCCTATCTGTGTGCACGCAGGCGTATTTGCTCCGTCGCTATTTGTAATTATTATTCGATAGCTGTAACTACTTCATCATCAAGATGGGTGTGGTTGGGCGTAGTTTTATATGCTCTTGGCCATTCACAATACTTTTTCTTTTAGGAGCTGAGCACTTATGGGCCTGGCAGCACGGATACTGGGATGCTTGCCTTTTTTTAGAATTAACTTGTGGGTAGTTTTTCATAGAAGATTAGCCCTAACTTGGCCGTATACGTTTCAAGGAACCATACATCTATAGTTTAGTTGACTGTCCGGTAAGAAGTAGCCCCATTTCATTTTAAGCTAAGCAGGTTGTTGGTTCTCTTTCTCTCCCCGGAACCCTCCAATGCAGGTAACAAACAAACGAGCCAACTTGGAAAAAAACAGCTTCATTGGGCTCCACATGGCATCCGTCGGCTGCGTTCCAAGAGAAGGCTATTTCTCGATTTCTCCTAAGATCACAGGACTAGGAATATGTCTCGGTCGGGGTAACCAAAATGGTAGCAGCTCCCCTTTTTCCTGAGGGACAGTTTCTCTTAGGTGGTGACTGTGAGTCGCCCCTTGGGAGCCCTGAGGCGCACCCACAAATACTGGGGGCCATGGGGAAAAAAAGGCTTGGACCATCACAGGGTGGAGAGATCACCAGGAACCTGGGACAGGGCCGATGGCCAAGGTTCATCTACATCAGACCATTCTGTCAAGACTTGGGAGGGGGCTTCGTTACCTAACCCATAGAAACAACACGAGAGACTCGAGGAACATTAAGCAACCAATGACCATATGTTCCAAACAAAAGGACGACCTCCAGACACAGATCTGAATAAAATGGCGGGAAGGGACTTCCCTGGTTCAGAGTGTGAAATCAGATGCCTAACCTGGTGAGAGTTGAAAGGGAGATTCGTAAAGAGGCTCACTGAGGTCAGAAGAGCAATGCAGAGGCATGACAAGAGGGGCCCACCGGGGCGGAGGTTTTTAAGTATCAAACAGAAATCTTAGAACTAAAGAGCACTCTGACTACGCCAAGACGGTCGCGAGAGGGGTTCAACAGCAGAGGAGATGACGTGGAAGAAAGGACGGGCGCAAGACAGGGGCCGGGGAATTCATCCCATCGGAGAGGCCAAAAGAAAAAAAAATGGCATGAAAAGTGAAGACAGCTTAAGGGATTTTAGGGGACACCGATGGACTCATGCACGCATCACAGTAGTCCAGGGAGGAGAGCTACAGAAAGGGGCAGCAGGGCTATTTACATTAGTATTGGCTACAGAACACAACCCTTATAAGGAAGAGGCATTCCCGTCCGGGAATGCTGAAGGCACTGAGAAAGAGGGCTCCGAGGAGGCCCGACACCAAGATGTATGCTAATCAGTTAGTCGCAAGCGAAAGAGAAGCAGAGAATCTTAAAAGCAGCAAGAGAAAGCAACTTGTTCAGACCAGCAGCACGATTCTCAGCGAAAGCGTTGCAGAACAAGGAAGGCAGCGGGATGACTTAGACAAAGTGCTGAAAAAAAACACTGCCAACCAAGATCACTCTAGCCCACAAGGTCAATTTTCATCCCTAAAACAGGGGGAACCACCCACGGGTCAAAGAAGAAACGAAGACATAAAAACTATCTCGAGGCAAGCAAAAACATCACGTACCCCAATGTACGGTACGCGGCAAACATAGCTCTAAGCAAGAAGTTTATTGTAATAAACACCTACATTAAGAAAAATATCTCAAACAAACTAGAAACTACAAAACAATCAAGAAACTACAAAAAATAAAAACAAAGGAATCCCAAAGTTAGCAGAAGAAAGTAAGTAACAAAGAGGGTGGAGGCGGCCGGGGAGAAGTCCATGGGGAAAAAGGAGACTGATGTAATACTTTAAACAATAAAGAATTTAAATAATAAAAAAGAGAAAGTAACAAAGATGAGAGCAGGAAAAAAAAATAAGAGAGACTAAAAAGATAATAAAGCCCTAGCCAGTTTGGCTCAGTGGATAGAGCGTCGGCCCAAGGACCAAAGGGTCCTGGGTTCGATTCCGGTCAAGGGCACGTACCTCAGTTTCAGGCTCCTCCCCGGCCCGGGCCCTGGTCGAGGCTCGTGCAGGAGGCAACCAATCAATCGACATGTTTCTCTCATTTCGATATTTCTCTGTGTCTTTCCCCCTCTCTTCCACTCTCTCTAAAAATCAATGGAAACATATCCTCGGGTGAGGATTAAAAAAAAAAAAAGATAATAGAAAAGATCAATGAAATGAAGAGCTGTTTTTCTTTTTAAAGATAACCAAAATAGAAAAAGGTTTACATATACCTACCAAGAAAGTAAGAGAGAAGACGCAAATAAAATTATAAATGAAAAGAGGAGACAGGACAACCGATAGCACAGAGGATCACAAGAGACGGCGGTCATGTGCCACTTAACGAGGAGGGTATGTTCTGAGACATGTGTCCTTAGGTGATGGCATTATTGCGCGGACATCATGACATGGCCTACTACTATGGATGTATATGCGCTATGTACTTTATGGACTGGCAGCCCAGCAGGCTTCTTTACGTCAGCATCACCACAAACATGTAGTGTGAGCCCCAAAAGGTGGCATTTTTTTGGGGGGGGGGGTAAGGCCAGTGCCTGACATATCTTCTTTTTTAAATCTTTTTTTTTTTTAAAATTTTCAGTTACAGGTGACATACAATATTGTGAGTTTCAGGCAGTAGATTATAGACGCTACCTAACTTACTAAGTGGTCATCTGGATAAAACTCCTAACCATCGGACACTGGACCGAGCTATCAGAATATTCCTGACGGGATTCCCTATGCTGTACTTTACATCCCCGTGATGATGCTGTTAACTCGCGATTTGCACTGCGTAATCCCTTCCCCTTTTTATCTCCCCAAGGCCCCTCCCATCTGTCAAAATGGTCTTTGTATCTAGGAATCTGTTTCTTTTCTGCGTGTTCACGTAGTTTTGAAGACATTGCTGGCCACACACTAGATAAAGACCCACACCACCTCCCCCAACGGAGTTTCCTTTGTTTTAGGTCTTCCTTGATTCTGAT
This sequence comes from Myotis lucifugus, assembly GCF_000147115.1. Lineage (NCBI taxonomy): Eukaryota > Metazoa > Chordata > Mammalia > Chiroptera > Vespertilionidae > Myotis > Myotis lucifugus. The sequence goes on from NW_005872054.1 coordinate 119,029, forward strand.
AACTGACCCTGTGGGCTCCTTGCTTTTTTCTCTTCCCATGTGTTAAATTCTCACTCTTACCTTGTGGATACACCATGAAAGAGTGAGCGAGCCTGCAAAACCTCACGCCCCCAGGAAAAACAGAAGCCCAGACTCATGATGTTTCTCTCTCTCTCTACCCTAGGACTTACTGTGTGTGCGCCCTCTCACGGGACTTCTATGCTCTGGGGCCTGTTAAGTCATAAACTCGTTTTTCCTTCACGGGTTCTGACTCGTTACTGCAGTAAAGCATCTTGCACAAGAACCACAAGCGTCCGTCCATTGGTTTACAAGGGGAAGATATCTGTGGGAAGCTCAAGGGGTCCCCCAGTGAAGTGCCACAGGGCAGTTCTAGCTGATAGTACTACTATCCGTAGGCTGAGGCTGCCAGTAAACATTAATGTGTTGTGCTACAATTTTAGGAAGGCTACCAGGTCACAAGGCAATAGGAATTTTTCAGCTCTCCTATATTCGTAGGGGACCACCCTTGTCTATGTGGTCCATTGTTGACCAAAAGATCGTTACGAGGTACATGACTACACTACGAACAATTATACGCCACACAAATTCAACAACCTAGAAGACATAGACAAATCCCTAGAAACATACAACCTACCAAAACGGAACCACGAAAAAACAGAAAATCTAAATAGATCGATTACTACAAAAGGAGACTGAGGCAGCAATCAAAAACTGCCCCACAAAGTCTAGAAATAGATGGTTTCACTGGTAAATTCTACTAAACAGTTAAAGAAGAATTCATAGCAATCCTTCTCAAACTCTTCCAAAAAAAAAGGGGGGGGGGAAGAGAATGGAACACTTCCACCAGCATTATTCTGATACAAAAATCAGACAAGAACAATACAAGAAAATAAAATTACATGCCGATATCCCTAAGTGAACATAGATGCAAAAACCTCAGCAATACATTAGCAAACCAAATTCAACAACACACCGAAAGGGGCCAGACACCACTACAAAGTGACATTTATTAAAAGGGATAGGCCATGGATGCCAAAACATCCATAAATCAATCCATGTGACACACCACATTAACAAAATGAGGACTAAAACCATCATAAAATCGTCTGAATAAGACACAGAAAAAGCACCTGACAAAACACAACATCTATTTATGACAAAAATCCTTGGCAAAGTGGGTATAAAGGAACGTACGTCAACATAACGAAGGTCCTATAAGACAAGGCCACAGCTAACATTACACGCGGTGAAAAACTGAAAACCTAAAGGGCGTGGCCGACTACAGGAAGAGTATTGCTTTACTTTTATATAACTGCAGGGCAGTGGGTTTATTTACATGAGTGTCACCACAAACACATGAGTAATGATGTACACTATGACATCGTGACAGCTATGACATCACTACGTGAGGAGTTGTTCAGCTCCATTCTAATC
>NW_005872055.1:0-58231 GCF_000147115.1 Myotis lucifugus
GCCTGTGAATACCTAGCCAGCATTTGGCAAAACCCCTTAACTGATACCTAACTCTGAAGTATTATGGCATCTTAGCTATTTCAGTTTTATCCTTTGCTTGGAAGATGCTACCTCAGGTGAATGAGTCCTTTGAGGGCCATTTTGGACCATTATTTATGTACTGTCTCTGAGTCACCAGTTTCCTTTTCATTTTGAGCTCTTTATTTCTTTATTTCTCTCACTGGAATCAGAAACTTGGAATTTGCTTGTTTGATATTTTGGCTATTTCCTTGCTCAGCTAAATTTTGTGCAATGTGTTCCCAAATACTCTTTGAAGAGTCATACAGTGGGAAAATTCCTTTACAAGTTTCAGCATTCTCCAAAAGGAAATAAATGATTTAGCCAATGTAATCAATGACTACATTTGCTAAGACAAACTCTAGTATATGATGGATTAGTCAGAATGTTTTAGGCTGCAAGTAACAAAACATAACTGACACCAATTCACCTAATGATAAAGCAATTTATTGTTTTCCAAAACTAGGATTTTCAAAGGTAAGGCAGGTTCCAGGCATGGCACCAATAATGGCTTCAGGACACCATCAAGGACCCAGATTGTTTGGCTATCTTCAGCCGCCTTCTAAGGCTGGTTCCTCTCATGGTTACAAGATAACTGCCCACACATTATTCCCTGCAGTCTCACTGAGCTGATTTAGGACAAATATTCCATTCCCCACCCCAGCCCCCATGTACTAATTGATTTAATCTCATCTGGCTTTATTTCTGGGCCTGAGGCAACCTTTTTGTGAGTTACTAATTTTAATGCCTAAAAGAAGAGATTTGAATTGGTGATCAAAAGCCTTTGCCACTTATGGTTTGATTCTTCATTTGAAAACAGGAATTTAAAGTTTGAAGTAATTGAGATATAAGGTCTAAATATGTAAGAAACTATTAAGTTTAGCCTTAACTAAATTTAAATTTAGGCTTAATTCTGAAAATGAAGTCCGGGAGAAATCAGATTGAACCCATAGAAACATTTCCTTTTATAGCTCAAGAGGCTGAGCCCTGCGGTGGTAATCTGGCTTGCTTTGAAATATTAATTTTCAGATGTGTTTGCACTCCTTACCGTCTGCATAGCTGTGGGAGAAGGCACTTCAAACTTCAGTGTTCACATCTGTAAAATGGGGAAATTGTGCCTAACTCATTAAGTTGATATTTGACAATTGTCAAGTTATTGGCACATGAAAAGTTTTCCCATTTTGCAAATGTAAGGACTGATCCAAAAATCATCTTTAGTTTTAGGAATCCTCTGTTGACAGGTAGCGGAGACACCCTGTGCTTATGTAAATAATTTCACAGAAAAGCTGCATGGTTCCCTTCCCAGAGCGGGAATAAATTTTGTTCTTATCACAAGGACACTGATGTGTGGACTGCATCCCAGCTCTCCAGCATTTTCTACAGTGATGTGAGGGGAGTGGGCAGTGGAAGCAAAGCTCCGTCTGACAGGTGGCTATCATATTGACATCTAGAAGGCATTGTGCCTCAGATACCAGTGGAAAGCAAAAAAGTGGCTGGGCTTCCAATTATATATTTAAAAGAAAATGCTTTGCAACATGGATTCAGGGATATGAATTATTATTTTTCTCTTTTCATTCAATTTAAAATAATAAAGAACAATATGTTTTGCTTTATGTATCTTAAAGTAAAAATTTTGTGTCTTACGAACTATGTTAATTTTAAATTTTGCTCATTTAAAAAATCTGCACTTGATCTTAGCCAAAAGGCCGAGAAGCGATGCTCATTTAAAAAATCTGTACCCTCCAACTAGTTTGGGGGGCTGGAGGGAGATTGGCTTTTACATGGTGGCTTGTTAGTTCTTTATTTTGAAAGCAGCTTTGTGAATGAAGTCAAATAAAACTAAGCATAAGTTAGTAATTACTTAAAGCCTCAGTGATGTAGCAGTTTAAAAATCTGTCTAAGCCACCACCACATCACAGCTATTTTGCATAACTGGTTTACTTCGACACACTGAAAACATTCAGTTAGAGACGAGACCTCAGGAAGAAAGCATCCCATACTTTAATGGAAGGAGATGCTCATGCAGGTGTTGAACTTCCTGTTCCTCAAATTGAACCCTAGTCTACAGGGATTCACTTAGAACTAGAGTCATTGGTACCTGCTCTTTCTATTCCATTTTGCAGGTGTAAATTTTTGCATAGAATTGTTCTATTATTCACCAGCACAACCTGTTATTGGTAGTAAAATATTTATATTCTCCTGACCTTGTTCATTGCCTAATAATACATGTAAGAACATTAAAAATTAATTGATTAATTTTTATATCTGCATAAATCAGTTAAAATAGGTCTACCATAATTGAAACATTGAAATATATGTATATATTACCGTTGTATATGTATGATATATATATATACACACATATTAGTATATACATAAATATACTCAGGAAAATTGAGGGGGAGTGGAATATATAAGAGAAAATTGTGAACATATAAAAAGAGTGTGTACTGCTCCACTGATACATGCTAAAACATGAGTGAACTTTGAAAACATTATGTTAATCAAATAAACCAGTCACAGAGGACTGTGTGTTGTATGAATACATTTATATAAAATAGGCAAATCTGTAGAAATAGAATGTATATTAGTGGTAGCCTAGGGCTAGGGAGATGGCTAGATTGGGGGATGATGGCTAAAGAGTATGAGATTTCTTTTTGAAATAATTAAATACTCTAAATTTGATTGTGGTACAGATTGCTCAGATCTCTGAGTATACTATAAACCATTGTATTGAACAGTATAAGAATGTAGAAAATAAATCTTTAAAATTCAATAAGTTATTAATTAAAATTATATTGCTGAAACTTCAAAAAACTTAAATTATTTAAAAATCTTTAACTTTTGAGAAAGCAAAAGGAATCCTGTCTGCATGAGAGCAATTTCCATGGGTCAAAATGGCAACTTCTCTAAAGAGAGTCCACTTAGCTAACTAACAGAAGTTCGATCTGTGGCTTCACTGATTACTTCAGAAAATGGATACTGGTTTTGGTTATTGGGGGCTTCAATGAGGTATCCTCAAACAACTTGGGAAATGTAAAAATCTGACTCTATTTTGCACATAAGGTAGGAGAAGAGACATATTCAAAGTAACAAGAATCTAGCAGATAAAAACAATGAAGGCAATTGAATCTCAAAAATATTCCAAAAGCAAAATACAGTCTTTGGACCAATGGTTCTGCATGAGCTTGTCCAGGCAAAGTGAGGACAGTCTAATCTAAAATTTCTAATCTGTAAGTGTTGGTAATATGACACTAACAGTGGATGAAAAAGCAGAGACTTGGCTCAAGTGAGAAGAAAAGCTAGGATTTAAATCAGGGTTTTCTGACCCCAGATCTCCTTTCTTCTTATCTTAAAATCTCACGTAGGATCCCTGAATATCAGCAGTGTTGGAGCAGTTCGTACAGATTTGGGTTCTGCATCTGTGCTTGTGTGATCTTAATCTCTCAGAGGCTCACTCTCCTCTTTTATAAAAGCTAGACTTTTTAAACTTATTTTTTATTGTTGACACTATTGCAAAGGTCTTGCCTAGGTTTGATAAGTGAAATTTTATTCAGAATACTGATGCAAAAGAGTTAAATTTCAGAATGACTAGTGCTTTCAGTCACCACTGGTTTACATTGCCTTAAGGATTTAAGAGACGCTTTCAAGTAGAACAGGCATTTAGACAGTTTAAATCTACGTTTAACAGCTATGAGCTTTTTTTTTTTTTTTCTATTGAGGATGCACTTTGTGTGGGAAACTGAACACTACAAAAATTCCTGAAGGAAGATCTTATCCAAGCTTATCTGACCCAGACATGAAAGTGACATGACAAGGGAAAGCTAAATAATAATGTTTTGCTCTTGAGAAATGAACTAATGATTTGAGACAGATCTGTAATGTAAGCTACAGACGTTGTACAAAAGGAAAATTTGCAAGCTCTGTGCCTGGAGGATAAGAAATTTGCTGTATGTCTGAAACTGGTAAGGAATTGCATTGAATGCAAACTGTGGTTGAAAAATAAACAACTTAATTATTTTAAAAAAGAAAACTAGTTTAATGAGTCATTAAATGATGTGCTCTTTAGGTTTGGGAAATGACTAGGTTAAACATATATCTTTAATTAAGTACTCTTCCGAGCCTTTAATATTCTCACAATCATGGTAATTTCACAAAAGGATTATTGTTATGAAGAGTTTCACAAATTTATTTTTATGTCTAAATGCAGCTAACATTTGTTGAGTATTGAATTCATGCCTGCCACTGTTCCTAAGACCTACACATGTATTGTCTTATTTAATCTTTGTAATAATCCTATATGGCAAATATTATTGTTATCCATATTTCACAGTGGAAAATATAGATACAAGGAGGTTAAGGGATACATGGTTAAAGTTTAATATAAGCTGGGTCTCACACTCAGGTGGGTTTGACTCCAGAAATAATGCTCTTAACTAGCACATGGTTTTTTGATGAGTTTCTATTAATCAGAGAACTAGTTTAGGGAATTTTTCTTGGAAGGAGTGCTCTAAAGAGAAGAATATGTTGGAAGCATTTACCAGATAGAATTTAACAAGTTTGGGTCATTATTGTCCAGAATTTTGTTTATAAAGGGAAGATTGTGTCAGTGAGAGTCTACTGGGCAAATCACCGTAAGTCAGGTGTCTTCTTGGGTCTCCAACTTTTGGGTCCTCCAGTCCAGCTAAATTCCATCTTACTTAGTCCTTGCTATGTATAGGAAAGGATGATTTCTCAAATCTTCTAACAGAATCCCAGACCCAAAGCATGCAGACCAAGAGATCCCATCCCATACATGGCTGCCTAGGGACAATTACTGGGCACATCCTGATAATGACAAAATGTGATCTCAACATCTTTAGCCTGGGGATCGATCCATTTAAATTTCCCTGGAGTCTCTCCTAGACAGATTTTCCAAAGCTTAAATTGCCCAAAGGCAATTTAGTCTTAGCTTTTTCTTTAACAAATATATGTTCTACTTTATGAATCCCCCCAAATGTGCCACTCTATCTCAGTAGTAAGGCAGCTTCAAAATTTGGGATATAGTGTGACACAGAGGTGCTATGAACTTTTATATCTCCGTGATTGGTGATAGAAGAGATGGGGGATGTTCAAATAGGAAGGCACATCTTTGTATCTCTAAGACTTTCATTCTTAATTATTTGTGAACTATAATAATGTCACTTTGGGGGTAAGTTTTTAACATATATTAATCTATTTCTGTGTCTTATGAAAAACTATAAAATGCATTTACTTATTTTAGAAATTGAAACCAATTTAAGTTTTATTTAGAGAATTCACTAGGTGTGATTTGTGCAGTGCCTTGAGTTAGTTTAAGACAGATTTGGACCACTGATAAATTAAAGTTCTTGGCTCTAAAATATTTTTTAAAAATTACTTCTCCAAACATAAAATCCCACAGGACAAATTTTTTGTTTTTGTTGTTGCAATAATACCTAAAGTATTATGAACTTATAAATAGCTAAAAATATATGATAGCCAACATATTCAGTATTGAGTGTGAATATGAAAAGCATAATTATTCCTTTTAGACTTATTACATTACATGTTTATGAACTCATATCAGCCTCAGGAACATAGACAATTTTATTCTGGATACATTATTTATAAAATGGTATAAATAAGATTTTGTCACTCAACAGATGGTGAAATAAATATTCAATTTAAATTGATATAGGTACTAACTTAGTATGAATGGGTATGTGGGATAGATATATCTCCTTATCTTAGAAATCTACTTTATTAAAAACAAGACATTGTTATTAAATAGCATAACATAATATCCTTTAAAGAAATTTGGTTTTGTAACATTAAAATAAGCAGATTTATAACCTGTCATTGGAATTCTTCCACAGTATAGTCCCAGTATATATAAATATGTATGTATATGAATGTTTTACTGAGATTTAGTTGACATATAACATTGTGTAAGTTTAAGGTGTACAATGTGCTCATTTTATACATTTACATAATGATTACCACCTAGCTTTAATTAACACCTGTGTCATCCTTTATAATAAAAGCCTAATATGCTAACTGTCCAACTGTTCATTCGACCGTTTGACGAGTCGCTATGACACACACTGACCGCCATGGGGCAGACGCTCTAACGGGTAGGTTAACTTGCTACTGGGGTCCAGCCAATTGAGACTGGATGAGATAGGCTGGACATGCCCTGGAGCCCTCCCTGGACCTCTCCCCATCCCCGATCACCTGGCCTGCACCCTCTCCCAATCCAGGACCCCTTGGGGGATGTCGGAGACCTGGTTTTGGCCCGATCCCCGCAGGCCAGGCCAAGGGACCCCACTGGTGCATGAATCCGTGCACTGGGCCTCTAGTATCATAGTCTCTTAGTCACTTTGAAGCATATAATGCAGCATTGTTGCCTGTAATCACTGGGCAGTGCATTAGATTTTCAGGATTGTCATCTTCTAGTTGCACATTTGTACCCTTTAATAGTATCTCTCTAATTCCCCTATACCCATCCTGTGGTAACAATCTTTCTATTCTGTTCCTACCTGTTTGGCTTCTTTTAGATCAGCGGTTCTCAACCTATGGGTCGCGACCCTTTGGGGGTCGAATGACCCTTTCACAGGGGTCGCCTAAGACCATCGGAAAACGCATATATAATTATATATTGTTTCTGTGATTAATCACTATGCTTTAATTATGTTCAATTTGTAACAATGAAATTGGGGGTCACCACAACATGAGGAACTGTATTAAAGGGTTGCGGCATTAGGAAGGTTGAGAACCACTGCTTTAGATCCTACATATAAGTGATATAATACAGTATTTGTCTTCCTCTGTCTGCTTTATCTCACTGAACATAATGCCCTCAAGGTCCATCTATGTTGTAGTAAATGGCAGGATTGCCTTTTTTCCTCATGGTTAAGTAATACTCTATTGTGTATCTGCACCACATCTTTTTTATGTTGACAGGCTCGGGTGGTTTCCATTTCTTGGCTGCTATAAATAATGCTGTGGTGACATGGGAGTGCATATCTCTTCCATATCCTGTTCTCATTTCCTTTGTTTATGTACCAAGAAGTGGGATTGGATTGCTGGATCATATGGTATACATATTTTTTAATTTTTTCAGGAACCTCTATATTGTTTGCATGGTGGCTATACCAATTTACTGGTACATTCCCAGCAACAGTGTACATGAGTGCCCTTTCCTCCACATCCTCTCCAGTAGTTGTTATCTCTTGTTCTCTTGATGATAGCCATATCCAAGGTGATATCTCATTGTTGTTTTGATTTGAATTTCTCTGCTGATTAGTGAGGTTGAGTATCTTTTCAGGTTGGCATTTGTATGTCTTCTTTAGAAAAATGTCTATTTGGTTCCTCTATCCATTATTTTAATCAGATTTCTTGTGTTTTTTGCTGTTGTTATAATTGAGTTGGATGATTTTTCATATGTTAAAAATTTTTTATTATTCTTCACATTAGCTGGAAAATTTTGTTCATTGTTCAGTGAAAGCCTTGGCTGAAATCTTGTGAGCATTATTTTTTTGATACATTATAATTACAGCACCTTTAGGATAAAACACCAAAGAAAATAACTTTCCTTTGTTCAATCTCTATTGACCATCTAATTATTGGTAATGGTTTGAGTTTGGCTCGAAGAGAGAAATAAAGCTATGTGTTAAAGAACATTAAGGAGCACAAAGTTCAGGGAGGGAGATAATATCTGAGCATTAATCATCATAATTCAAAGTATAAATAATGTAAATGCCACTAGAAAGTCAGAGATGAATGTTACAGGAATTTATAAAGGAGAATAATTATTTCAGACTGGAAGGAGACAAGAAGTATTTGTGCTGCTTCTGATATGAATATTCTTCAATTGTCAATTAGTAAAACCTGTTATTATAGCCAAGGTTGATGACATGAGAATTTAAATATTATATAAAAAGTGTCCCTGTTTTAAGATACAATAATTTATTTGAAATAAAGTGAAATCTTTACAGTTCATTGTTTATCTGGGCTGAGAGTAAACTGACTTTTATATTAGCAGTATTGTGGGAGGGTCTTAGTGCAATCCTTAAAGTAGGGTAAAATCAGAAAATTTAATCCTAATGTGAAGTCAGTTGATTATTATTGCCAAGAATGAAAATCAAAAATTGATTGCTCTACCATTTATTTAGGTGACATTTGGGAGTGTACTCCCCTAACCCTCAGCACTTTGTGTACTATTTTTTAAAAATATTTTTTTATTGATTTCAGAGAGGAAGGGAAGGGTAGAAAGAGAGATAGAAACATTAATGATGAGAGAGAATCATTGATTGGCCGCTTCCTGCATGCCCCCCACTGGGGATCAAGCCCACAACCTGTGCCCTGATGGGAATGGATGATGCTCAACCACTGAGCAACACTGGCTGGGCTGTATACTATATTTTATTCTCAAAAGTCTTTTGAAAGCATTACAGAAGGGAATTCACTTGGCATTATGTAATACATATACAAGTAAGATATCACTCTCAAAATAGATCCTTTTTTATATCATGTACATCTAAGCTTATTATGATAATACAGTTGAGGCTAATGAAATTTTAAATTATGAGAAGGACATTACAGCAGTTTCAGTCATCACTAAGTCATGTTTATATTTTATTTATTACATGATTGGCGTAGTTCAATACAATTTCTAATTTCCAGAGATTAAAATATTAGCTATTTTCTTTTTTCCATCTCCCCCCACCGACACACACAAAGGCATCAATTATTGAAAGTTTTCTAAGATTCCTTCAGTATCATACTTTCTGTCATCAGTCAGCTAGTCTGGAACATTATCAGTGGGTGTATTTGTCATGGAAATGATTTAATGTCGAAAATATTGGAAAAGGTTGAGCTATGGTATGAGGAGTTTCTTATATTTCAAAATTCTCTAACAAAATCTGTGTGGAAAAGGTATCATATGTTCGGAGGCCGTGAGAATAATCACTTCAAAATCGGAGAAACTGTTGTAAGTCATATCCACCACTCATCCAGTGCTTACCTGCTGCAAAGTACTTTGCTAAATTCTCTATGCATGGTCGTTTATTTAAATATATTTACTGTTACTGATTGAAATGCCACTTGTGTGATTGTCCTCCTCCTCCTACCTCTATGGAGTTTGTTTACACATCCATGCCCTCTGATTCATTGAATCCCTAATGTGTGAGATAGTATGTGAGCATGTAATATGTGCGAAGTGACCACATTTTCTGTACTCCAGTTTAGAAGAGCTGAGGTATTTAATATTTAAAATTTTGGTAGGTTTCATGCTTTCATAAGAAAAAAATACAGGCAGTCCTTATTTTTGCATAATCCATCCACCGAAGGCCATCTGTGTTATTTCCATTTTGGGCTATTATGAATGAAGCTGCTATATGTATTCATAGGACTTAGGTCTCCTGTGAACCTAAGTTTTCATTTGTCTCAAATAAATGCCCAAGAGTTTAATTGCTATGTAATTAAATATCACTGGTATTGGTTTTTGTAAAATATACTTAAATAGAAACATCAATGATGGGAGAGAATCATCGATTGGCTGCCTCCTGCATGCCCCACCCCCATTGGGGATTGAGCCCACAACCCAGGTACATGCCCCTGACCGGAATCAATCCTGGGACCCTTCAGTCCCCACTCCTACGCACTATCCACAGAGCCAAACCAGCTTGGGCACTGGTATTGTTTTTAATTTCAGGAGTCCATGTGTTCATTCCAGTATATAGAAATGCAATTACTTTTTATATGTTTATCTTGTATACTGTGACCTTGCTGAACCTGCTTCTTAGTTCTAGGTGGCTATTTTTTTGTAGATTATTTGGGATTTTCTATGTAGACAATCATATCATTTGTTAATAGGGACAGTCTTATTTCTTCATTTCTGATCTATGTGCCTTTTATTTCTGTTAATTAACTTCTTACACTAGCTAGAACATTTTGCACTGTGTTGAATAAGAAACGTGAAAGCAGACCTCCTTGTCTTGCTGATGTGGGAAAGCATTCAGTCTTCCACCCTTAAATATAACGCTAGCTGTAGGTTTTGTGTGTGTTCTTTATAAAGTTGAGGATAATTTTCCCTATTGCTATTTTCCTCAGAGGTTCAATCATGAATGGGTATTTTGTCAAATGATTTTATAACAATTTTTATTATCATGGGGTTCTTCTGTTAATATATGGGATAAGATTGATTGATTTTTAAAAATTATTAAACCTCCCTTGCATCCCTGGAATAAACTCCACTTGGTCATAGTCTATAATTAATTTTACATACTGCATATAGCAAATTACATTTGCTGATATTTTTAATGATTTTTGTGTCTAAATTCATAAGGGATATTGATCTGTTTGGTATCAGGTAATGCTAGCTAAATAAAACAAACTGAAATGTATTTCTCCGCTCTTATTTTCTGGACGAGATTGTATAGAATTGGCATTAATTCTTTAAGTATTTGGTAGAGTCTTCCAGTGAAATCATCTTCATAGTCCAGAAGTTTCTCTTGAGGGGAGTTTTAAATTAAATGTGTATTTAAATACTTTGAGATGTATTTTTAGTATTACTTATCCTTTCCATTATTCCTCTTTCTACAAACATATACTACACACTAGAAATGTTGCAATGCATCAGGTATAAAGAGGACTAAGATAAAGGTGTCATTACCTTCCTAGAGCTCATGGTCAAGTGGTAAACATAGGCTCTTTCTGGTGGAGAAAATATTAAAGTTTTGGGGTTAGTTTATTTTTTCTCTACTAGTACTGAAGTATATACAAACATAAACCCTGATACAAACTGCAAATGTAGGGTTTATTAGCGATAATACAAATGAACTCAGTGTAGCTTCAGAAATGCATAAAAATGCAAAACAGGGCCAAGGAAACAAATGAATAATAATAGTGATATTTATGACATGACATTGATTGAGCACTTGCCACATTGCCTATACACATTAACTTTTTTAATGTTCCCCTAGCAGACTATGATGCAGGTGTCATTATTAACCCTTTTGGAAATGAGGCCATTCTTAAATTTGAAAGATAAATCCCTCTCCAGAAATGTGGAGCATCTTGCCCCATAAAAAGTGTTTCCCTGTGTGCTTCTGGGGTCAGGGAAAGTCAGAATGTTTTTTGGTAAGTTGATAGGTAGGATTTACTTGCTAATTATTTATTGCTTACATGTATCACTCTGTGTTATAACTGAGATTGGCTGAGCTTGCCTCTATCCCCACAGCTGCTAATCATATACCCCCATCCCCATCCCCACCAACAGGTTATAAACTTTCAATTTTTCTCCCACCTCAAAAATCTCAAAGAGTAAGAAAGAACTCTTCTTCAGCCTGTATTCAGTCTCATTTTATCTTTCACATCCTGGTTCAAATGTCACCACTTTCATGAACTCTCAAACTAGTCAAATCAAATTCTTCTGAGTAATGATAATAATTTGTTCTGTTATCACAGTAGGATTTGTTTTATTGCTTGGGAACCAATTTGAGGTAAAAAACCTTGTATTCCCAACTTCAAGCATAGCCCTTGGCACATAGTAGATACTCAACAAATGCTTGTGAAATGGAATTGAGGAATATTTTTTCAGTGGCAGCTGGGATGCCTCTCCCAGATGTATTTTTATCATTCTATTGTTATCCTCTTTACTTTAGGCCTATATGCATTTCACTTATTGAGTACAATCCAAAGGTGACTGTTTCATGTAACATGTTCACACTTTTTAGCAAAGATATATTATTTTCCTTTAATAAACAAAAATTCTTTGTTGATGTAGACTTATTCTAGGATGTTTCTCATGATGTATGCGGCTTTTATCAAATTAACTTCTGGAAGAACGGACAAAGGGAAACTATTAAATTGTAAATTCAGCAAGTAAGTATTAAATGCTTTTGTAATTTTTAAGATGTACATAATTCCAGCAGCAATTGAAGAAAGCAAATATTTATATGACAAAGTAACTTCAGTTTCAGAGGTTTTTTTAGCACCTGTTAAACTATTACCATCAGCAGATGCTGAATATTTTGTGGAAGAAAGCCCAAGGAAAAAGGGTTGTAGGCATAACATATTTATTTTCTTATTTTGATTTTCCAAGAAAAAAAATGACATTTGAGACTTATAATTACACAAGATAAATGTCATTCAAAAGCATGGGTGTCCCACTAGGAAGACAGGAGTTAAAGACATCTGAGATAACATGATGCCATCCTAATGTGATTAAATGTACCTCACTTACAGCAGAACACTTGTTTATTAAATTCTCAGTTCACAATACAGTGTGGGTACCTTCAGTGTTGTCTTCATGAGCAAGAGCATGCACTTTCAAGGGGGAATTTCTATAAAAATTTAAACAGAACTCAAGTTCTATTTTCTTATATTCTCAATTCATCCTTTAGTAGAGTGGCTTATTACTATTAATAATGAATTGGTTCTTGAGATAATAATTAGCCTCATTTGACTTAAATAGATGTTCATAGGTACTAAACACACATACACACACACACACACACACACACACACACACACACACTAATGGCTTAGAAGGCCTGAATTAGTACCAAAGACCCCTCTCTTACTGAGGCTGAACAGTGTTTCTTAAATTCTTTCAGAGTTCTCTTTCCCTCTTCTATTTTTAAAAATATGTTTTTATTGATTTTATAGAGAGAGAAAGGGAGAGGGATAGCGATATAGAAACATCAATGAGAGAGGACCATTGACCAGCCATCTCCTGCACGCCCCCCACCGGGGATCCACCCCACAACCTGGGCATGCGCCCTGACTGGGAATTGATCTGGTGACCTCTTGGTTCATGGGTCAATGCTAAACCACTGGGCCACACCAGCTGGGCTATTTTCCCTCATCTATTGAATGATAATAATAATACTCTCACTGGCTATATCCCACAGTTGCTATAAGAATCAAATGAAATGATAGCTTTAATAACTTATTTAATGAGATCATAAAAATATTTCCTGCTCACTAAGTAGGGTTTGTTTCTATATTATTATTGTTATGTAGAGGTTTTTTGCAAACTCTAAAATTGTTTATAAATTTGAGGTAGGGACCCTGGCCAGGTGGCTCACTCAGTTGGTTAGCGCATTGTCCTGATATGCCAAGGTTGTGGGTTTGATCCCTGTTCAGAGCACATACAGGAATCAACCAATGAATGCATAAATAAGTGGAACAGTAAATCCACATTTCTCTATCTCTAACTCTGTCTCTATCTATTTATATCTCTCTTTCCCTCCCTCCCTTCCTCTTTGTTCCTAAAATCAATTTAAAAGAAGTGAGGTAGCATTATTCTCTTAGTCTTCTCAGGGAATTACTCCAATACTCTGGTCTGTCTTACAACATTGCCTGACCAGGAATTCTGCATACAGATACTCAGTAAATGCTATCAGAACAAGTTGTGTCATAGGCTGTCCCATCTGAATACTAAGGATCTTCCATTCTTCACACAACTTGCATTTAAGAGCCTCCCCTTTCTTATTCCTTTTGCTTTATCATAATGATCCTTTCCTAGAACTCTCTAGTTATTTGATCATTATATTGTATAAATGTAAGTCCTACTAGGGAGGACCTTGTCTTTCTTGTTTACTACTAAATCATTAGTGCCTTTTCAATGCTGGCACACTAGCCAGCACCAAATAAATATTGTACGAAGTAATGAAGGATGGATGGATGGATGGATGGATGGATGGATGGATGGATGGAATACTTTCCAAGTAAGGCTGTGAACTCATCCAGAGTAGAGCTGGCCTTTATTAATGTCTATTTAAGTCACCCACTAATGAGCAAATGTTATAGTATCCCTCTCTGGTGATATATGTTCATTTCTAATTAAATAAATTAGTAACTTAACCCAAAAATAATAATTAAGAGGAAGAAAATTTAAAGCAGGTCTTGGAGGACCTGGTAGATTTTGTCATGTAAATATTTATATTTTCTTTTTTGGCCTAGGATCAGGGGCCACTTGAAATTTTTAGCCTGGAGAAGAGAGTACTCAGAGCAGACACAGTAACTATAGCTATCTTTACAAGTGCAGTGAGATGTCATGAGGATAGGTCAGATTTCTTCTGCTTGGCCTTACCTGCAGAAACTATAAGGTGGAAAATTGTTTAATGTGAACCTAAACCTTCTAATGATTATAACTCAAACAATTATCCTGAAGTTAGTGAGTTAACTATCAGGTACTCAAGTAGAAACTGCACGGCCATCTGGTGGTCTTTAGTGGTATGTTGCAAGAGGTTGGCAGAGGAAGAGACCAGTTGGTCTCCAAATGTATTCCTAGTTAGAAATAACTCACCATAGTTAAAGCAACAGAAAAACAAAATTACAAACTGAAAGCTCGATTTTTGTCCACATATAAGTCCAAGAAAACCTAATACTAATGAAAAAACTTTGTTTCTATGACTTTGACGACACTGACACATTCAGTGGGATTTCTCAAATTCTACTCATATTGTACATATCCCATTAGCTTGATCCCCAAATTTGGCAACTGCAGAGACACAGCCACTGATAATTATGCATGATGTAAACAGTTGAAGGGCTATGAAGAGCTGCCTTCCAAATGTGGGCATTCCTCAGAGATGTTGTCGGTTCGGATCTAGACCACTGCAATAAAGCAAGTATCGCAATAAAGTGAGTCATAATCTTTATGCTGTTGGCAGGGCTTGCCTTCAATTTGTTAAAAATGCAACATCTGTGAAGCACAGTGAAGCAAAGCATAATAAAATGAGGAATGCCTGCATCTGTTCTTGATTAAATTCAGGTGAACATACTTACCATCTTGCCTTTATTCTCCTCTCACAATGTGGACAAGTTGTGTCTGCTACATAAACTCTCACGTAAGAGGAAATAATACTCTATTTCTCAGCAGGTCCTTGACAATATGGTATCATAGAAAGCTCTCTAGGTCCACTCAATGGGAGCCCATAGAGGGTAGATTCTCTATCTTAGTTTTATATATGGCAGCCAAAGCAGAGTCTGGAACATAGTGGATGCCCAGTAAATGCTTGTTGTTTGAGAGCTATGAACATAATGTATCAAGTAGGCTACAGCTTTGAAAAAAGAACCAGGAGGTCCTAGAGGGTTTTTGTTTAGCTACTTTCCTGCACATGAGATGATGCCTCTTAAAATAGTGTTGATTATGGCAGACAAATGCATGAGGACCATCTACCTTCCTGAACACCCAGACTAGCTTCAGGCGAGTAGGAAGGCAGACCAGGAAGCCATGGTGTTGTGACTGCTTCTTGGATGGCATGTCCCTTGAACAAAGGTTCCTGCTGGCTTCAAGAGGACACTAAGTTGGTCACCAACTGACTTAGGAGGAGATCGAGGAATGAAGTCATACTCGATCCAGGCTAACAGTATGGTCAAAATGGCTGTCACACTTTGATTGGGGATGGCTTACCTTTTTATTGGCTAATTCTGGTTATCAGATTAGCCAGATGGGCAGATGGTCTTGACCCTGGGTGTAGGTCTCACAAGAATAACCCAATAAATTCATGCATTTTATATACTATCACTACCAATGCATTCCACATATTTAGTTATATAAATCATTGTCAGAAGGGTCACCTTTTACATTGTAAATCCAATATTATATAGGAATTAATACACACAATTACTCTTTGCAATGAAACTCATTATATTTGAGTAATATTAAAAAACTCCTGCTAATATATCGTTTAATTCTATTGATCAAAACAATATATTTACAATTTCAGCAGTTACTGATGATCCTTGAAAAACATCTCTGAGGGAGTGATAAAACATTTTTCTTCCAAGGAGTAAATCAGTGAGTGTGTGAATTGTCTAGAATTGCCTCAATGTGAGCAAAATCCTGGCTTCTCCTCTAAGCTTTACCTCTCACTGTTTGACTTTACATAAGCCATTTAACCTCACAAGGGTTGGTCTTTCATTTTAAAAGTAGGAGATTGGAGAATATAGACCCACTAGATCCGTTTAGTTCTAAAGCCATGATTCTTACTTAAATCACTCAAAATGGTGAACAAATGGCAATCCAACAGGTTCAAAGTAGAATGGGCAAGTGTGAGCATTCACCAGAAGTACCCAAGAGAATATTAATAACCTGTTCCTTTGGCAGTGGAGGTTCAAATGGCTCTTGAAGACACACTCCAGTCTAACAGAGTTTCAACCTATTGTTATTTTTAACAATTACATAAGTGGGGGACATTAGCATAGGTTTTTCTGTGCTGTCAGGGTTACAGAGGGATTTTTTGAGCTGAGCAAAGGAAAAATGACTGACTGGTACATTTAATTTATTACCTTTATTGACTTCTGTAGCTCCAGTGCAGTTGTACTCAGAAGGCCCATACCAGCTAATAAAAGAGGACTTTAGAATTGATGTAGCAAATAAAATGCCAAATAAGAATGCCATTGTTATTAAAATGTAGTGACACTATCGATTTAAAATAAATATATTAGCCAGTTTGTTGTGCATTTAGGACTGGACCCAGCCGGTGAAGGCACCATTTGGGTTACAGGTTTACATGACAAATGAAAGGCCTCT
Source organism: Myotis lucifugus (assembly GCF_000147115.1). Lineage (NCBI taxonomy): Eukaryota > Metazoa > Chordata > Mammalia > Chiroptera > Vespertilionidae > Myotis > Myotis lucifugus. The sequence goes on from NW_005872055.1 coordinate 16,607, forward strand.
TACCAGGAAGAGTAATGCAGTTTTATGTAACAGAATTGCCATGGAAACAGAAATAAATCCTGAAGCTAAATAGGGCTGTGAATATCCTGTCTTCTGAGTTCAGCTCCCCATGCTCCATAGAAGATATTCACGTGAGGCTTACCATGGTTTCCCTTTTAAATGAAAAATTATAGACTTGGAATTTCTCAACTCATTTCATTATTGAACGTTTTCTTTTCACCGTAATTGATGTGAAGATGGCAGGCTTAGACAAAACAGATTCTGCTCTGCCTCTCACACCTCCACTCAATTTTACACACACACACACACCACCTCTCACCTCTGCTTTCCAACTCCAGGTAGTGTATAATAAAATATTTGTCTGTATAAGATATAATACAGGCATGATCCCGAATGATTCTGAGACATACCTATATGGCTTCTTAAATGCCAGTATCATGTGTTGATATGTTAACCAGGGTCTATATAGCTACCAGAGGCCATACTCAGATGAGAGCAGTAAATTTCCCTGCAATTCAGTGTCTTTGGTATAAATGTGCAAGCTCGTGTGTGTGTGTGTATATCATTTTCTTAATAATAAACCAATTAGTAAGTTCTTGGTGTTCTACTCTTAAATTCTGACAATTAGAAAGCCTGACAGATATGTAGTCTTTCCCCCCTTTTTTGGTTCTGAATGCTCTTGGAATGGCCTGTCTTCTATAAATAAATGCCCATCAACCTTGATAATCAGCCCAAAATGTCCTTTTACAGGCAGTCACTAGAATCTCTTAGGACAGTTTTAAAACAGCCCTGAGCATTAAAAAGTATCCCGGAAACAGTTTATTTTTCTGTCTGTTTAACCCTCCCTCAGTGCTAGACATGATCAGGGTCTTGTTTGCTTCCATGAAGGCAAGAATCAAATCTATCCTGTTTGTTACTGTGGCAGCAGTGCCTAAAACTGTGATTGACACATAGGTATACAATGAGTATTTCTGGCATGAATGTATTGAGTCAAACCAATAGTTTCAACAGTAGAATTGCTCCTGTAAAAATTTCAATATTCATAGAAATAAAAAGGAATACTGTAGTAGCCTGGAAGCAAAGATTGCCTGGGATAGTTGCTATGGGCTGAATATTCATGTTCTCCCCTCAAATTCCTATTTGAAACCGTAATCTCAATGTGATGGTGTTTGGAGGAGGGGAGTTTGGGAGGTGCTCAGGTCATGAGGAAGGAGCCTTCAGAAGGGGGGTTAGTGCCCTTGCAAGAAGGGGCAGAGTACTAGCTAGCTCCCCTTCTGCCATGTGAGGGCACCAGAAGTGGGCAGTCGGCAGCCTTGCAGGGGGTGGGCCCTCACCAGAACCCAACTGTGCTGGCCTCCTGATCTTGGACTTCTAGCCTCCATAACTGTAAGAAATAAATGTCTGCTGTAAGCCACCTCGTCTTAGGTGCTTTGTTATATCAGCCTGAACTGAGTAAGATAAGTAGTCTTATTTCTCATTGCCTATCACAGTGGTTCCCAACCTTGGCTACACATTAGAATCACCTGGGAATCTTTTTAAAATCCTGATTTCTGGGCCTCATCCTCCGGAATGAAATCAGGATTTTAAAAAGATTCCCAGGTGATTCTAATGTGCAGCCAAGGTTGAGAACCACTGGCCTATCAGAATGTGGCACAACTGCAGAGCTGTAGTAATTGTGGGTCTTAACTCAGTTCCCAGCAGGAATTTCAGAGTACATACAAGGAATCATTTTCCTAGTCAACAGTTGTTCATGGAGACCAAGTTAAAGATTGCACCCTCCAAGTAAATTAAATAAAGAAACTGATACTCTAGCAGCTTCCTTGTATCTTTTATCTCAGTTATTTATGTATTTTAGATGTGAGGGTTAGGAAGAACCAGAAATATCCAGCAACTTTTTCCTGTTTTCTAATTTGCTTTGAGTGACTAGACATGGCCTTGAATATGGAAAGTGTTTTGCTATTGTGTGGATCTAAAGCTTTGAGTGGTTTTAAAAATAGATGAAAATCAGATTTGCTATTCTTCCTCTACATTCCAATTTATAGCTTTGACATAAAATTGCACTGAAGTTTTACTTATGACTGTATTCAGTGTCTCAAAATAATTTTTGACCTTGAGTTGATGAATTACCTATTTCTTTTAAATAGTAGTATTTTAAAAATCCAATTCAAAATATAATTTCTGAATAGAGGCTTTAAAATTAATTAATTGACATTTGCTTATTATGTGTCAGACACCGAAGTCACTGAAATAGAGAAATGCTTATAATCTCAAGCTCACCTAATGCATGTGAGCCCCTACTATATACCGAGCTCTATGATTTATGAGGCAAGTTTAAAGTGCAGATAAGAGCTGATAGGATAGTTAATGAGAATAAGACAAAGCAGGATGTGGTGAAATCCATGGTTTTCACTGATTAAGGGCTTGAACATCTTTCACAGGCAGAATATTTGATGTTGCTGTGGTTAGAAATTCTAACAAGAGTGGCCCCCCTGTCCCTTCCGAAAGAGATCTACTTTTCAAATATGTTGCAATGCAACTGAAGGTAAATTATTTCCAGCTTTAAGAAATGAAATACATTTTATAGTTGGCTGTCTTCTTGAGAAACCAATATCAGATGCTTTGTAAGAAGCTGTTGGCAGAAGGTTTGAATGAAAATCACGGAGCCTTGTCTAAACTCACTACGAAAAGCATAGACACTCCTGAGTTTCAGTTTTTTGAGCCAAATGGTACACATATCTGTCTTTGGGGCCTGGGATCTGAGCCCAAATATTTGTGGATCTTAACTCAGTACCCAGGAGGAAGAGCTCTTCTGTTCAAGCCATAAACAGATTTGCAAAAATGGCAGTGTCTGCTCAGGGGATGTCAGAGAAGAGCAGCTCACCAGCTAGAGTTGCTTCTGCTTTGTGGCAGGGAAAGCAGTCTCAAAAGAGCTGTGGGACATGACAAGTGAGGGGTAGGAATGGAGTAGAATGTGGTAAACACTGCACTAGGCGTCAGGTGAGCTGAGTCAAGCTGATGCTGGGGAGATAGCCAATGGAGGCATCAGATTCTGTTTTTGAAAAGATAATAACAGTATCTGCCTTATAAAGTTGTTGTGAGTGCTACAGAGAAAAATGTAGGTGTGTGTGTGCATATGCATAAATAAATAAACAAACAAACAAATAAACACACATGTAAGTTTGTTTAAATATATTTTATTGATGTCAGAGAGGAAGGGAGAGGGAGAAAGAGAGAGAAATATCAATGATGAGAATCACTGATTGGCTACCTCCTGCACAACCCCTACTGTGGATTGAGCCCAAAATCCAGGCATGTGCCCTGGCTGGGAATCGAACCTCGACCTCCTGGTTCATAGGTCGATGCTCATCTACTGAGCCACACAGCCAGGCAGCACATACCAGTTTATACACAAGCACAAACACTGCCACCTTGCCACAAATATAAGACATCAATAAAGGTGTTGGTTGCATTTATTTAAATTTCTGCTTTTGCATCTCTATGTCAGGGGTACTGACAACTGTAGAGGTTACAGTTCACAGCAAGATCCCTGCCCTAGAGGAGGCCAGAACCACTTGAATAGTGGTCCCTGTATAGTGAAACAGAACCCTGAGGACAAAATACCAATATAGGACAGTCTTATCCTTTATATCACATCTGCATTGTACTCCAGACCCATCACAATCTGGTCTTCAGCATCTTATCCAGCGTTTTCTTGACTTAAACTTGACCTGTAAGGCTGGTCCGCCAACCACACCACACAGTTTTATTTCCTAAGATTATCCTGACCTTCTGGCCTTGAAGTCTTTCCTTACATTGTGTCCTCTGACTCTAATTCAGATTGTGGAAATCCTGCCCTCAACAGAATCTAAGTTTGAATGCCGCCTTTGTCAGGGATTTTCATCTACATTCTGCATTATTTAGAAATACTCTTCTTCCTTTGATTATATTTCATGACTTTATCGGTCCTGAGGGTTTCCTTTTCTATGAACTGTCTGTTTATGGCCATTACATTATTTTTCTTATTTTTGTCCTAGAGAGTCTGGCTATCAATTCTAGTTCCCCAAGTGACCACCAGAAAAACCTGTTGATGAAGCAAAGCTAATTGTATTAGACCTACTTTATAAGTGAGAATACACATTAACAGAGTGTTGGTTGAGTCTCAGAAGAGGGATTTCAGGGGTTCTGGGGTGTTAGGATCTGTCCTGGACAACTTTCAGGCAGCTCGTGCAAGGTGGAGAACTTCTCACAACTAGGCTGATAATGGTTGTTTTGGTGCTTGAAGTGAATATTGATAAGCAAACTGCTAGTTTTGAACAGGAACCTGTTTTATTTAGTGGAAAGTCTTATCTTCCAGAGTGTATTTTCTGGAGCAAAGAGCTAAGTTATTTTCGCTTGTCCTCAGTCTTGTTTTACACAGGGACAGTGAAACTGTGTCATTAGTTTTGAATCTCAACTCCAATAGCAATGGTCTTTGTACACTTTATAAAAGTGCAACTTCTATTTTTTTTCTCTCATTGTTTTAAAAACCCTCCTTCCAAGATATGACTGGGAGAAAATAAGTGACTAGGCTGTCTGTGTTAAAGGTGATCCATTTGAGGGAGTCTGAGTCTCTAGCCAAACCAGGAACCCTTACGTAAACCTGGGTGATCCTGGGAAACAATTTTCCAACTCAGAAAAAGACAGCAGGAGGATGAAAGTGGACTGGACCCCAGGGAAGAATGGGATGTTGGGAGGGAAAGCAGATGGGAGCTGAAAACATAGAGGACTTCAGTTAGGCATACTTGGCTCTGATTCTACCCAGAAACAGGGCAGAATGTGAACAGTGTCAGTTCCCTTATCTATTGGCCTCCAAGTGATTTTCTGTTGTGGGTATAAACAGGTTATTTCTGGTGATGGCAGCTTGCAGGGTGTCAGTCTTTTACAAATTAACTCTGATCTCTCAGGAATAAAATTAGTGCCTTCTTGAAACCGTGGTATTAACAAATGTATAAGAATGAAAATGAGCTCACTAGCTTGCAAATATTGTTTGGAACAAGCTAGCCATTGGTAACAGTCATTCTCACAGTGTGCATCTCTGATTGAAGTTATGCTGCAGTATACCTGGGATTATCTAAACATTTCATGAACATGGTTTTTTTAGTAATGAAACATGTGCAATAATCATATGGTAACTTTTAAAATACTGGACACCACCAATGCTTTAACTTGTGCAAGGCCTTACAAGCTTCAAAATGAAATGGCTTCTTCCATCCTGAAGCATATTTTGAATTTTTATTTTTAAATATATACATTGGGAAAAACTGTAGAAACGTGTTTTTTTTTTATCTTGGTAATCTTTTTAAATCTTTTGCATATTTACTCACTTCAAAATTGCATATCCACTCATACAAAATTATATAGTTCATGGGCATTACATTCCTTAAAATGTTATGCTAAACTCAGGCCCATTATCTGTGTTTTAGAAGTGCCTTGTCAGTACATGTCAGATTGTATTCTGTAGAGTTTCAGCACTTAATTTAATTTTTAGTACTTTTTATATAACTTATACTTAAGAAGTGAAATGTGTTAGATATTTTTAATAGACATGTTTGAAACAATAACCCAAAATATTGCTATCCTTTTGGGCATCTAATTCAGTTAATTGAAGAATATCCTATGATTGCAAATTAGTTGTTTTAAAAAAAGTAAGAAAAAGACTCCATTACCATTGCCAAAGAATATATATAACATAGTAAATACGGAGAGTCTTATACTATACAAAAATCACAAAACATAATAACTAGAATACTGAGCCCAAAAGAGACTATAGTTTTCATCCAAACTCCCAAATTCAAAGTTTGAGTTTATTAAGATTCCCAATTTATGAATGATGCAATGGTATAATTCATAAAATGCGTTTATCCTAATAGAATATTGTTTTCTTCTGTTAAGACTTCAATGAGAAAAAGATAGTTTGCCATAGAATATTTAGAGACCACTGGCTCTGTGGATAGCGTAAGGGGATTCCTACTGACTCTGACTATCCTGTGGGGAAACTAATTCCATCAAAGGGACATGCCAGAGCTGTGAAGGAAGAATATTCCAGAAGGCCTGCCTCTGGCCTGGGCTACAAGACCTATAATATTTTAAAACAGTCATTCTCAACCTCTATTGCCAACTTGAATTATTCTCTAGGGAGCTTTAAAATATATTGATATCTAGGTCTCCACCCCAGAGAACCTCATATATTTGGTTTGGTGCATATAATATAGATGGTGTCTTTTTAAAGCTCCCTGGTTGATTCCAACATGCAGATAAGGCCAAGAACCACTTTTTAAATGGCTCTTAATTATCAGGCCAGACCACATGCCTCAGTTTATATTTGTACTAAAATCTCTGTTGAAGCAGAAAGTTGACCTTACAATAATGATAAAAAATCTATCACATAATGGTTACATTTTGAGGTTTTCCCATGTGACCTGCACAGGACTGTAGTCTGTACCTACTTTATCTCGATTCATCTTCTTAGGAACCCTATGAGGTAGTGATTAACTTCCTGTTACTGATTTTTAAAAAATGCAGGCTCAGAGAGCAAGGTCACCCAGCTAATAAATAAATGGTGGGTTTCAACCCAGGTCTGTTTATTCCATCGGAATTTCTAATCAGAAAACACTATCTGGTTTAGAATCATGTACAAGATAAAACATCATTAGACAGGGCTTAACAAAAATTACAGGAAATGTTGGCCGATAAAAATAGAATCCTCATCTTTCTGAAAAGAAACGAACTTGTTTCTCATGAGAAACCATGTGCTTAAGTCCTGTTCCGCATCAACTAATACCTAGAAGACTCTCTGGGCATGGGTATCGACTTGAGTGCTGATTTAGAAGGTAACGATGATAAGTAATCAGCATTGACTATATGGCAGCAAATATTAATCAGTGCCTTTTATAATGCCTCCTAAGAGACTTTGTTACTAGTTTTCTAAATACTTAGACTTCAGTAAGGGTGGGCTAATCAATATTCTAAAAAAGACAACACAACCAATATATCTTTGTCTTCATATAACAGCTAAACAGATATGCATTAAAGCCTGCCTGGTGATCTGGAAAATAATGTCATTCTCATTTGCTGGGGCAGGTTCTGGAAAAGTTAGAACAAAAACAGTGTTATCCATATCGGTGTCTATGTTTTCTGCCCTGTTCTTTGCTATCTTCTCTTTCCACTGCCCCTACTCCTGTTGATTTTCCCTGAAAGTTCCACTTTTACTTTAGTTGCATCTTAACCCTTTTACCTCTTTATATCTGAGCCTTAATTCAAAGAACAATGGTGTATGAGTGGGAGGTGTTTTCCTTGTTATTAGTCAACAGTGTATAAAGAAACCTGGACTCAAGTTACTCTTGATTCTGAAGTCGGTATTGTAACCTTCAACCACTACTGTGAGGAAGAGACAAAATTGAGTTTACCCTTTTAATGCCAGTGATTCTGGAGTAAAGAAAATAAGGGGATATTTTCCCTTCCATCTGTGGTCTTTGGGTAATATTAGAACTGCAGGGTCAGTTATTCTGACAGGACCTGAAGAGTAGGTGTGACAAATATTTAAAGGAAGTCCTCTGAAGCTAAGCCCTGGATTTCAGAGTCTGTGATTGGGTAAGACACAGGGTATGACTGTCAGACTATAGATCAAACAGGCCAGGGATGATAAATTCAGAGAGGTGCACCTGATTTATACAAAACTGGTCTGGTCGCTCTGGTGCTTAGCCATGTATGAAACGGAGGAACTTACAAGCCAATTGTGTGTTCTTATTTCTGATTAGCTGGCCTCTGACTGTCAAAACTCTGCCTGAAAAGCAAACACTGTTAATATAGTAGGGGACCTTTTGGTCAAATCAAGGCACTTGTGACTTTGCAAAAATCCTTGGATAATATAGAGGGGGAAAAACTGATTCAAGATGCATTGCCATTTTAATCTTCATAGAAAGAGCTCATGTCCTTGCTGGTAGGTAGGCATGTGAACCTGGCTTTTCAGAAGCATCAGTGTGAGAGTATAAGAAGCTTCATCCCAGGGTTCATAGGTGCCACTGCATCCCAGGGTTTATAGGTGCCACTAACTGGGGATCCCAGCCAGGACACTTAACCACACTGAACTCTAGTCAACTGAATTGAATCAGTAGATTATTTTACAAAAAAAGCAAAAGATAAAAATGCTTTACAACCTCCTATAAATGTAAAGCAGTACTTTTAACATTGATAACTAATGGAACTCACTATGTGGTTGCCTGGGCTGACCAGCAGCCCCTGAACGACAGATGAACAGATTATTCCAACACAATTTCACTGTGAAAAAGAGGGCTAAGGGGCTCCTGGCTCTAGCGGCCAGAGCAGCCTCTACTGCCTGCCTCGTTAGCCTTTTATTGCGGTTGTTATCTTTAGATACAATCAGTAGGGTGAGTAATCTTGGGAGGACACATATTTACATTGTCCTCTAGGCAAGGGCATCCAGGGATTAAGCTTAAGGATTCCAGTAAACACCTGGGGGTCCAGTAAACACATGCACAGACTTGTTTGGAAAGGTCAAGGAATAATTAGGGGTGCCACCTTTGACACTCCCCTAAGTCTCCCCTAAGTCGGAATTCCAATAAACAGGGCAGGCAGCCTTCCACACACTTCCCTTTTCTCAGAATGTCCTCCTCACAAACTTTCCAACCAAGTCTCATGCTCCCCAACAGTGATAATTTTTCCAAGGAGAATAACATCAGCAATGTCGCAAGACAGGTCAGTGTTAACCTAGTTAGCTAATCCAAGGAAGACTGGTCAAGGCGAGTTCTTGACCTCTGTAAAACGGGTGCCAACTTTCTTCTCCCTCCTCTCTGAGAAGTACTGTTAACACAGGGAAAAACTGACTGAGGAGGATGGAAGTTGTGGATTTCCTCAATCTCTGCCTTTAATTTACTCTGTGTCTGTGGGTCCACCTCCCATTTAGAGAACCCCGAGTCTGTACCCTAAAGCCAAGGTGCCAGGGCGGATGACTCCCGTGGCTTGTTCCCACTTCACAAGTCGGATTGAAACCACAGTACTTTCAGATGGTGAATGCACAGGGCAACACCGAATATCCCACTGCTCTTCTCACTGTAGCCTTCCAAAATATTGGTGTGAAATGCCAGGAAAATCCTGTTAGATATTTGACAGGATCCAATTCTGCCTAAACACAAGGAAAGTATCATTGAACTTATAGGTTCTTATAGGTTAAAAAAGTTTCTTTGGCCCAGCTTGTGTGGCTCATTGGTTGACCATGGACCCAGGAACCAGGAGATCACAATTCGAATCTCGATCAGGGCACATGCCCAGCTTGCGGGCTGGATTCCCACTAAGGCACATGCAGGAGGCAGCCGACTGATGATGTTTCTCGTCGATGTTTCTATCTCTCTATCCCTCTTCCTTCCTGTCTCTCTAAAAAATTTAATAAAAACATTTTTTAAAAAGTTTCTTTGTGTCCTAGAAATTTGATAGAGAAGCAGCATTCACTAAATATATGGAGGAAAATATTAAAATTTATGATGAACGTTTGAAGCTATTTCTTTAAACAGCTCAGGCAGTCATTAAGTCAGGAACCTGTTGCTTTGTAGCATATTAATTTGTCATCTGCACGCCAGCTCCATGTGGATACAAAATGCTCTGCAGGAATTGGGAGTTTTAAATTACTGCGTTACTCAGGCAAATGATATATATTTTTTACTTCACTTTCTCTTGGCTCTAACATTAGACACATAAAGGGAATGATAATGCCCACTTCATGTTTCCCAAAGGATCAGCAGGGATTTATTGGGTCACCTTACATAAATGTGTCTGAGTAAGTGACTTCAGATATGGCTGGTTCCAGGAGCTCACAGGCCTGGATCAGAAATCTATTTTATTTCTTGGTCATAGCTTCGTTTGTTTCATCTCCAGACAGGTTCTCCCTGTGATATGAGGAAAGGCATGCCAACAAGTCAGACTGGTAGCCTCCCACGTGTCAAATTGAAGGAAAAGAGAATTTTCTTATTCACATTATTTTTAGGAAAATCATCAGACCTAACTTGCCAGGAGGATGGAAATATGCAAATTAACCAGGCGTAGATCATATATCCCTCCTCACCTGGCAGGGACAGCCTGGACCACCCTCACTGAGAAAGGAAGAGAAGGGGTGTTTGATGTCGGGAGGGCAGACATCCCAGAGGACCACGTGAGCTGCAGTGGCCTCTGGCATGGAGTCAGTGCTTGTTCGGTATTAACTGACTCTCATTGTCTGTAATATCATCATTGTTATGCTAAAAACAGTAACTAGCACTACTGTTTATGTCTTTCTTATATAAAAAAGTTATTTTAATAAAATAAGGAAGAGAGAAAGGTTTGATTGTAGGGTTATAAATGAGGACTACACTTTGATTGGACATAATAAGTTCTGTCATCAGTTAGACATGTATTATTAGATTTCAAGTCAATTTTGCCTTTTCAAGCATTGTCTGTCTGTCTAGACAGGGCTGGAGGTTGACTTGATTTTACTTTGTGACATCTGGGTTTCTCTATATCCCTCCAACTCATGAAGAGGTTTTAAAAAATGTTATATAAAATAAAGTCTCACCTTGGCTGGTGTGGATCAGTGGTTAGAGTGTCAACCAGTGTTGAGGGTTCAATTCTCAGTCGAGGGCAGACACCTGGGTTGCAGTTTATTTCTCTGGCCCTAGGCAGGGTGCCTGCAGGAGGCAACCAATTGATGTGTCTCTCTCATATTGCTTATTTCTCTCTCTCTTTCCCACTTCCTCCTTCCCTTCCACTCTCTCTAAAATTCAAAGGAAAAAATATCCTTGGGTGAGGATTAAGAAAAAATAAAATGAAATAAAATAAACTCTCATAAATGAAGTGTAATGTGTATGCCATGTTGATGGAGAAATAAGAGAAAATGTAAATGCTTGAGCAACACCCGCATTTCTGGAACTTTTATTTTCTCATGTCACTGATATTAAGAGGAGAAAATAGCCCTCGAGACTTCACCTTGTGCTTAAGTTTTGAAAGCTGACACATATCAGAACAGGAAATCAAGCTCAGAACTTGTTTATTAAGAAATGTAGAATTAAAAATATTTGTCATGGCCCTGACCAGTGTGGCTCAATTGGTTGGAGCGTTATCCCAGAACATTGAAAGTTTGTTGGTTTGATTCCCGGTCAGGGCACATACATAGATTGGTGTTTCTATCCTTGGTGGGGGCTTGTACTGGAGACAACTCATCAATGTTTCTCTCCCTCTCAAAAATAATGTTGATCATGGACACTGGTTCTCCAACTTGGTTACATGTTGGGATCATCTTGGATAAATAAATAAACAATCATAGGTGCCTGGATCCTATCCCCAAATATTCAGAATGATAGCACTTGGTTGTGTCTTGGGCATAGAAATTTTTAAAGGCTTACCAAGTGATTCTTTTTTTAAAAAATTCTAATTCAAGCCAAGTTTGAAAACTATTGGCTTAGGTTGAGGAATAATACCAATCAATCAGTCCAACACACATGAAGGGTAGGCAAAAGTAGATCTACAGTTGTTAGTATGGAAAATAACACAATTATAAATAAACAATAATACAAGAATAAACTCTGTGTTTCATGTACTCACAATTGTAAACTACTTTTGCCCCACCCTGTACACACACACACACACACACACACACACACACACCACATACACACATATTGGGATCAGGAGACATGGATTTGATCTCAGCTCCATTAATGATTGGTTTGTAACTTATGACAAGTCCTTCATTCTGTGCTTCATGAGAGAATGGTCAGTTGGTTTCAAACATTTTAGAGCCATAAAACCTTCTTCAGGTGAAAAATTCATGGAAGCCTGATGTAATAACACACATATAAGAGCAGAGTTGCTGTGGTTAAACAGAGGAAAACGCCAGAAGGTTCAACATTCTGTCTGGATGCTACAAAATGATGCGGCAGCACATTTCAGAAGGTTCCATGCTCTACGGAACCCACAGGGCATTATGATTCCTAGAGGTCTATTTTGTTTCCATACTGCTATTTGATTGGCTAAAGCTACATACTTGTTAGGAGATTTGTTTGTATCTGATTCCATGTGACCTGCTCCACAAGCAAGTTCTATTTCTGTTTTCCAATAAAAAGCGACTGTTGACCTGAGATCAGTTGTACTGATGAATTAGTTGTTTCCTTCTCACCAGGCAACTGCAATGCTATGATAGAATTTTCTCCAATGTTCTGTCTCACAACAGTAGGACAAATTCTTTTTAAATGAAGGTCCATTTCACATAAATATTTTATATCACGACTGGAGATGAGGGGTGGCCTTTGAAACTTTGAAAACTCGGGCCACAATTGGTTTGACCTGAGTAAATTCATGAGAGGCCACATCATCAAGAAATTGTTCTCCATCATTGTTTATAAGAACACAGAAGCAGATGTGCAATTGTTCCCTGTGTAATTTTCATGCACGAAATGGAATGTACATGAAGAACACTGTCAGATGGCATAATGCACTACATTTATTTCAAAGATGGAGTCTTCTCTTTGTCATTGTGTTTAGTAAACACACTTCCATTATGGTGAGCAGATGGCTGTTGGTTCTGTTTCCTTTGCAAATATCCAATGGCTTTCAGATTGTTGCCAATGTCTTGTCTTGTTTTGTTTTCAGTAAGTTGCTCTTATATTTATTTTGGTGAACTTATCCTTGACACCAGCAAAAGCACCCCACAAAGCTTTTCATCAGAGACTATTTCTCCTCCTCAGTTTTCTGAAATCTACCAGTCTTATAGATTCACATTGCTGTGTGTGAGCGGAAGATGCCGGTGGCTCCTCATCCCATCTTCCCAGCATTCTCTCTCATTTGAAATAAGTCCTAAAATGCTGAGTATTTACATAAACAGTTAGTTTTGTTCCTCACAAAGTCCTTATTCTTTAAAATATGGACGCTATATCCATAGAGCCTTTTGTCCTGTCAGACAAAAGGTAAAAGTACCTGACTCACAAAACCCAATATAAATAATCCTCATTGCTCAATTTAACTTGGGAAGAGAAAGCCTTTTAATTAAATAAAAAAAGGTTCCCATGGATGAGGATGTTGAAACAAATTTAGTAATGTTGAAAACAAATTTAGAAATGTACAGATCTAGCTTCCTTTGCTGTTCATTTCCATAATTGAAGAGGCACTCTTGACTTGTCTTTTATTTCCTCATGATGAGAGTTTTCAGATAGCATTGTCTTTGTTTTTAAGAGATGTCCGGGCTGAGTCATTCATATATATATATATATATATATATATATATATATATATGTGTGTGTGTGTGTGTGTGTGTGTGTGTGTGTGTGTGTGTGTGTGTGTATGTATATATATATAAAGTATATTATTTTTATTATAAATAATTTATGTGGATTTTGTAATTTTTTAAGCAAAGTATATCTGTATGAAGCTTTCTGAGGATTCATGATATGATTCCTCTTGTTTCCTAAAAGTGCCCACACAGGTCAAATATCTTTTCACTGTGCAGCTTTCTGGATTATGCTAGAAGAACAATTTGCTAGCTGTACTATACTCCCATAGTATTTTTTAAATGAATTTTTAAATAATTTTTTTATTGTCTGAAGTTTTACATATGTCTCTTTTTACCCCAATTGACACCCCCCACCCCCGCAACCATTCTCACCCCAGGCAAGCCCCCACCGCCCCAGTGTCTGTGTCCATTGGTTATGCTAATATGCATGCATATAAGTCCTTTGGTTGCTCCTAAACCCCCACCCCTGCCATTTGTCTCTGGATCTATTCTTGTTCATCAAATTATGTTGATCATTATATCCCACATATGAGTGAGATCATGTGATATTTATCTTTCTTAAAATAAATTTTTATCATTGTTTACAGTATTTTTATTTGCTATATTAAAATGTGGAAAGTATGTATCTTAATGTATTGATATAGAAACATTTTATAATTCCTTTGTAATGTAACATGGTGTTTTTTAGGTATCCCCAATCTTTTTATGGAATTGATGGTCCTTATACTGTAGAATATACAAAATTTATAATGTTTGTCTTCTATAAAAACCTACTTCCTCTTTTTAATTTTATCCTAATTTATCCTATATAATAAGAGGTAATATGCAAATTGACCATCACCCCAACACACAAGATGGCCGCTCCCATGTGGTCAAAGATGGCCGCCTTCATGTGGACACAAGATGGCCAGCAGGGGAGGGAAGTTGTAGGTGATCAGGCCAGCAGGGGAGGGCAGTTGTGAGGGACAAGGCCTGCAGGGGAGGGCAGTTAGGGGTAACTGGGTGGCCGAGGAGGGCAGTTAGGGGAACCAGATCTGAAGGGGAGGACAGTTGGGGGGAACCCAGGCCTTCAGGGGATGACAGTTGGGGGGGACCAGGCCTGAAGGGGAGGACAGTTAGGGGCGACCAGGCCAGAAGAGGAGGACAATTAGGGGCAATAGAGCTGGCAGGGGAGGGCAGTTAGGGGCGACCAGGCTGGCAAGGGAGGGAAGTTAGGGGTGACTGGACCAGCAGGGGAGGGCAGTTAGGGGCAATCAGACCGGCAGGGGAGCAGTTAGGCATCAATTAAGCTGGCAGGGGAATGGTTAGGGGGTGATCAGGCTGTCAGGAAGTAGCAGTTAGGGGCAATCAGGCAGGCAGGCAGGCAGGCGAGCAGTTGGGAGCCAGCAGTCCTGGATTATGAGAGGGATGTTCTCGTGGGGTCCCAGATTGGAGAGGGTGCAGGCTGGGCTGAGTGACACATACCCCATGCATGAATTTCATGCACTGGCCCTCTAGTTAAGATATAATTGACATGTAACATTGTATTAGTCCAAGATGTACACATAATGATTTGATATATGTGTAAATGATCCTCTTGAGGACAAGGGCTGTTATTTCAAACTAGAGGCCCGGTGCATGATAATTCATGCATTGGAGGGGGGGAGTCCCTCAGTCCAGCCTGCCTCCTCTCACAGTCTGGGAACCCTCAGGGGTGGGAGGCAACCCAGTTATCAGGGGCAGGTGATGCCCCCATCACACCTCTGCTGCTGCTACTGCCAGCAGCACAAGCCTCGACTGGCCCTAGTTACCTGAGTCACTATCGTGGCTTGCCTGAGCCTCAGTCAGTGGGGGGTGCATGAGGACCTGAGGCTCCTGGTGGGGCTGAGGGGATTCTGGCGGCAGGTGTGCAGAGCATCTGGCCCTGTCCCAGCCCCCCTCCCCGTAGGCGCTGCCATCTTGTGACAACATGGCGGTCAATTTGCATATTACCTCTTTATTATATAGGATGTGTATATTCTTAGCATTTATTATAATTCCTGGTCATTAAGTAATTAGCAATAAATAGCTTATAGAATTATTAATGAAATGTAAACATTTGTGCAACACCTTAAATGGCTCTAACAACCCTGAGAAGAAATAAATGATTAGAAGGGACTCCCTCACTTAGTTATAGCAGCATAAGAGATGCTAAGATTGTTTTCTTCTGCCCTGGGATCTTCTTTCCCCAGATGATTCTAGAGCTGCTTCTCTCAAGGTTCTATCTATCAAAATTAGTCACATGACCAAGGACAGATCTCCTGAGACTCTGTCTTCACTGACCACAGTGTCGCCTCCTTCTTAAGCAGGGGTGATCAGCATGGTTGTTGTTTTTTCTCCAGAATCCATAAGGTCTATCTCTTTCTGAGGTCCAAGCTAAAAGGACTATATAATCTTGGAGCTTATGGGAAACATGTTTTCTACCACAGCAGTAAATCAAATCGGGGAAAGAGAAGCAGGGCAGTAGGGTGGATATGAAGGTAGAGGAATGGGAAGAGAAATTGTCAGAAAGGCAGAGGGCAGAGGAGAGAGAGGGAAGAGATCATTGGGAACTAACTCCTCAACACTTGGTTTGAGTACCTGGTTACAGCTTGCAGGTAACCACTCAAACAATCCATATATAATTGTTTAATTACAATAGTGAATAATTTATCTTTCTATTCTCTCTTCCTCCCTCCCTTCTGTCAACCTCCTCCTCTTCTCTCTTCTTTCTTTCTTTTTTATCTTTCTCTCCCTCTTTTCTTTTTTTAAAGAAGAGTATGGCTTGCATTTCAGACCCTGCAAACAAATGACACTTGATAATGATAAAATATTTAATTATGGACAAAATCTGAAGAAAGTTCATATGTTTGTTTTTTAAAATAGGTAATAGCATATAAACTAGAAACTTACCTTTGATGATAATAATGATGACAAAAGTGGTATTTTGAAATGACACTTTTTTCCTTTGAAAGCTATTTCAATTTTGTTTACCCAGAAATGTGAAGTCTTTGGCACAAAATATTTGGGCATTATCAGAAGAGCCAAACAGCCAACCAAATGACCTTGGCCAGTAAAATGGATAGATGACTATTTTCTTTATGCTTAGAAAGTACATACATTTTTCCAGTTTGTTATTTCTCCTTCTTACAATGATCAGTAATTATCTCTCTAACTTAAAGGGTGATTTATCTTTTGAGATAATCATTATGGAGTTACAGGTAACTATTTAAAAAAATTTAATACATGTGAAGAGTGTTTCCTTAATCTCACTGTCTTCCCCATGCTACATAATCCATGAAAAGCTTCATTTCTCTGGAATCAAGTATTAAATATCAGCAATAATTACCTCTTGGGAAAGAAACCTGTTCAAATAAGTTAAATGATGGTGCCTTTTTGGTGCATCATTGTCTTCTCTATCCTTTGCTTATACTAGCACTCTTTAACATTTCATTGTTTTTCCAGATAAAGTAATAAAAAGGGAAAGTATGCCTACTACACAGAAGGAAAGAAATGGCTGCAGATCTTCAGCCAGGTTGGGAAGTAGACGATGCAGTTTTTGAATTCTGCTCCCATCTTCTGCACTCAGTCCCTTCTGAGGAGCATTGCCTTTTCCTTCTTGTTCACATTGAGTAAAATATTCTCACAAGTAACAATTCTCATTAATCTCAGTCTGATGTAGCCTCAGCTGAGAAACTTCATCATGGAGTGCTGCTTTTACCAGAGGGAGGCAGAGTAACACAGTGGATAAAACTATGGGCGGTGGCATCAGGCAGGTAGAGGTGTGCATTCAGATTACCACTTAATGTGTGATTTTAAGAAAACAACTTAATTCCTTCATCCTCAAGGCTCATTAAAGTGGTAATAACAATGTTTCCTAACATATAAAATTATTTAGAGGCTCTTATGGCAATATTTAAACTTAATTAGGGACAGGACCTATCACATGATAAGAAATCAATGTAGTAGATAATTACTTAAAATTCTCCCCCACTTTCTCAATTTCCCCTCCTGTTTCATTATTGTCATCATGTAGTTATTGAGTTACCAGTATTAGTGGAAGGTATCATCATCCTTGAGGTGAATTGAAGAAAAAATAAGCTTATAGCCTGGCCAGCCTGGCTCAGTGGTTGAGTGTTGACCTATGAACCAGGAGGTCAAGGTTCGATTCCCTATAATGGCATGCAGGCTCGATCCCCAGTGTGGGCCATGCAGGAGGCAGCCGATGAATGATTCTCTCGCATCATTGATGTTTCTATCTCTCTCTCCCTCTCCCTACTTCTCTGAAATCAATAAAAATATATTTAACAAAAAGAAGCTTATAAACCCACCGAACCTGTCCTTAAAGCCCCCTTTTCTCTGACTTCTTAATGAGCCGAAGCAGACCAGCCTAGGCTCATTTCCCCAGCCCTTCCTTGTTTCACTGTCCCCAGCTTTAATGAACGTCCTCTAAAATTAAAAAACAACATTATAATAAACTAAGCCTCATAAAGGAAAGATTTTATTGGTTAAATGTTACCATTCCGATCATTTCTATTTAACAATAGCTTTTGAAAATGGTAAAGCCTTCATGCAAAGGCAGATGGACTAGAACAGGGGTGGGCAAACTTTTTGACTCGAGGGCCACAATGGGTTCTTAAACTGGACCGGAGGGCCAGAACAAAAGCATGGATGGAGTGTTTGTGTGAACTAATATAAATTCAAAGTAAACATCATTACATAAAAGGGTACGGTCTTTTTTTTTTTTTAGTTTTATTCATTTCAAACGGGCTGGATCCGGCCCGCGGGCCGTAGTTTGCCCACGGCTGGACTAGAAGAATATGTCCTATTTACTAAGTCATGGTCCCATTGATTCTCCAGGAAAGAATTTTTTGCTCTTCAGCAGGCAAGTGTGAGTAGTTCTTCTATTTCCCCTTGAATTACCCCTTAGTGATGTAGGGCATAGAAACTGACACACACTGCTAGTGCCTCAAGGAAAGCTTCAACCCAACTCCATACATCCCACTATGCATAGACCTGGCTCCCAAAGTATTCAAAAAGTTTGGTCTAATTATTTTTAAAATATATTTTCTTGATTTCAGAGAGAAGGGAGAGGGACAGATATAAACATCACTGCTGAGAGAGAATCATTAATCCGCTGCCTCCTGCATGCTTCACACTGGGGATCAAGCCCACAACCCGGGCATATGCCTTGACTGGGAATTGAACCATGACCTCCTGGCTTATGGGTCGACGCTCAACCACTGAGCCATGCTGGCTGGGCTAGATTAGTCTAATTCTTTGATAAAACAACTAACCAAATGGTCCTTTAAGCAGGAGCCCTCTGTAATTCACTGGAACTCTATTATATGCTTGAATGAGCCCTGGAACAATACTGTTCTACTTTATTCAGAGAGTTATGCATGATTACACGAAGAACAAGTATCAGCAATACCTTCTGCATAAAGTGTTATTGCCTTATTAAGGTATCTACTGGACATATGCAAGGCGTGAAAGGTTCAGCCTGGGTGGTCTGCCGGGGAGGGAGATGAACACGCTGCTTGGTATGCAGTCAGAATCTGACCAGAGCTCACATATTTGGCTGTAAGTAGAACATTCACAGCCTTTGAATAGATTGGAAATATTCCCTTTTCGCTCTACTTCCTTGT
This sequence comes from Myotis lucifugus, assembly GCF_000147115.1. Lineage (NCBI taxonomy): Eukaryota > Metazoa > Chordata > Mammalia > Chiroptera > Vespertilionidae > Myotis > Myotis lucifugus. Next base: position 35,561 of record NW_005872055.1, read on the forward strand.
AATGCTCAGACACCTTTGTATTTGCCTACTGGTTTCTAGAAATAGATCTGTGTACTGTAAAAGGGTCTCTTGGGGACAGTTTGGTGTGTAGTGATAGACATTAAGAATGCAAACTGTATAGTCTGGTGTTTGAAGCTCTCCAGAATATTATCCCAAGCCCCCTTTTCAGCCTTATTTCCACCAGCCATTCTCTTTCCTGGACCCTGCACTCCAGCTTTCCTGGGCTCTTCAAAATCCTCTCCACTTGGGCTTCTTTCATTCCCAAGTGTCCTTCATTCATTCCCAAGTGTCCCTGGCATGCTTTTCCATTGAGATGAGATCTTGCATTTTTGAGGACTACCCCGATGTCATCTCTTTCATCTGAGGGAGAAGGATAATAGAAACTGTCGCTCTGGGTACTTGGGAACGGGAATTGAAAACAATATTTAAAAAACACACACACTTCTATTCCCAGGGGAAAGGCCAGGAATATATGCAGGAGGAACTACAGTCTAGGCAGGGCTGGAGCCCTGAACAGGCCACGCCATGATTCCAAGAACACAGTGCCTCCCCCAGATGCTCAGGATTCTCCCTGCTCCCTGCCATAGGCCAAGGAGCATCAGTAACAAGCAGCTGTGGAATACTGTGGGCATAGTTGGAAGATACAGACTCTCACTGAGGAGAAGGGAAGGCCTGAAAGTGAAATTCAAAGAGGCATTAATTAAGTCTTTCGGGAAAACCAGCCCCTACCCTAAACACAGGACATCCCTAGATGTCTTTAAGCCTGTGGTATGCTGAGTGTAACCATAGCAACAACAAACCTTAAACCCAGACTAACTTTTGACCAAGAGTTAACAGAAAAAAACTAACACTGAAGTCCTAGCAGAAGAAAAGACATGACCCTTTTCCAGCATAAAAACTACTTTCCTCAGCCTGTACTTACTGGCACCATCTGTCTGACCTGCAACAACAAAAAGCTTCAAGGCACAGCCCAGGCTATGGTCCCTATCACACAGGCTGCCCTTGCTGCTGCTCCCCCAGAAGAGTTCAGTCCACCCCTCTGTCCCAAGTCTTCCTCCAGGATTCCATCCAGGATACCTAATTATCTTTAGTCATCACACCTCATTGAGTTTGAACTGCCATGAATTTTCAAAGTCATTCCAGTCCCAGTTAGGGGAAGTAGATTATAGCCGAATTTGACAGAATAAATCCATTCCAAAATGCAAAGGGAGCTCAAATCAAACTGCAAAGCCCTATAGATATCCCGGTTCTGGATTTGTGGAAGAAACCTACAAGTAAGAAAAGCCTTCCTGCTACCTTCTCAGTTAGCATTGCTGCAGTTGCTCTTCAAGTTTTTGTTGTTGCCTTTTCGGTGAAGCCTGAAAGCATTATCCCTACAAATAAGGCAGAAAGTTCTGCTTGTTGAAGTAGATAAAGAGAATTCATGCTTATCTCCATGGTATCTAAGTACTCTACAAGTTGGGGAATTGAATACATCCATGTACAAATAGGCGGTTTCCACTACGTGTCCACGCTCTCTATTCTGTTCTCAAAAAGTAAATTGTGATAGACTTTATAAAAAACAAAACTGTTGCTGAGATTAGTATTTTACTGATTCTTATGAAGTAGACTGTTATCAAGCATGTCCTTCTCTGATTTTACAAGAAGAACACAAAGGAAAAACAATTCAAACTTCCCCTGTGATTACAGTTAGGAAATTGGATAGTAATTAATAAGCAGCCCTTGGAGGAGGAATTTTCTGTGTTGCATTTGGATTATTTTTCTCAAACAAACAATAATTCACAAAGAGAGATATACATCTTGGTGTATTAGGAAACCTCAGATATGCTGATTGATTAAACTCCCTTAATGATTCCAACATGTATTTAATTATGTATAGTTTTTCCTTTTAAAATTTGATTATGAAGTTTCTTGTCCTTTAGAATCACATAATATCTTTTCATGAAAAATCCTCCTGATTACTCCACCATAATCTTTTGCCTATTTGTATTGGACGTAGAAACTGAAGGATGTTACTTTAGCCAGAACTTTGTACCTGCCCATTTCAAGTTTACAAAGTGCGATGTTCTAGGTCAGTGGTTGGCAAACTGCGGCTCGCGAGCCACATGCGGCTCTTTGGCCCCTTGAGTGTGGGTCTTCCACAAAATACCGACTTCTGCACATGGGCCACGAAGTTTCAATCGCACTGTACATGCCTGCCCGCACGTGGTATTTTGTGGAAGAGCCACACTCAAGGGGCCAAAGAGCTGCATGTGGCTCACGAGCTGTGGTTTGCCGACCACTTTCTAGGTTATTTATGACTACATGACAAGTTGCCCCAAAACTTAGTGAATTAAAATAACTTTTACTTTTCTCATACTTTAGAGGGCCAGGAACCTGGAAAGCAGCAATGCTTTCTCATGTGGCTCCGGTCAGATGTTGCCTAAACCTGCCATCAAGTGAAGGCTTAATTGGACTAGAACGTTCAGGATGACTCAGTCCCACAGCTGCAGGGAATGGCTGGCTGCTGGTTGGTGCAGCTCTAAGTGACTTCTTCCTGGGTAATGGGGGTAGCACAGCAGGACAGTTTGGTTCAAAGAGAGGCAGTCCCAAGGGGAGCATCTGCAAAGCAAGTTGTTTAAGGAAGTCAAAGCAGGAGCTGCCAGGTTTCTTCTAACCTAAATTGAGAAGTCTCACTGCATGGGGAGAAGAGATCATCTCCATCTCTCAATGGGAGGAATATAAAAGGATTTAAAACCATCTTTAATGCACTACATATGGTGTGCCTTACATGACAATGTGGACATTTAATATTTATCAATTTAGCTAAAGAATTATCAATGTACCATCTGTATCTTCTTACAGTTCTGTCAAAAATATTCTTTATGCTCACCTCCTTTCTAGTTTCCCAGTTCATTTTATATACCTTAACATAAATATAATTAAAAATATATATCCAGACATTGGCAAAAGTAGGTTTACAGTAATTCATATGGGAAAATAAACATTAATAAATAAATCTACAAGAATAAACTGTGTTTTGCATACTCACAACTGTAAGCCCACCCTTGTGTATAATCAATGACATTTATTGTAGGAAAATGTCAATAGAATACATATTTCCTCAATATTCAAGTGATAGCCATATTTTGCATTTTTGTTGTATTCACTCATTTTATATAATTTTGTAAGATTGCTTTTTAAATTTAATAGAGTTAAACATTTCACGATATTAAAATTGTCTACTTTATTTACATATTTGAATATTTATATTATTTTTTAAAATTGCATTGTCTTGCTTATTTCTTAAACAGGATAGAAAGCAAAATTTAGCCTGTCTCTCTTTAAGGCTCCCATCCATTATTGACATGATAGTGATGTTATATGGAAAAAATGCAGGTAAAGATGGCAGGAAACTTATGATTAAATGAATCATTTTGTCACATACATGGTACTAATAATGGTGTAGGTCCAAAATCTGTTATCAGAATTCTAAAATTTTAAAAGAATCTTAAAACTATTTTTTGTTTTGTTTTTGTAACTTACTTGTCAATTAAAACTGATCTAATCTACTGAGAGACAATAATCTTTATACATATATGTATATGTATATATCTATATATACATATATGATATATGTTATATATATAATACATATATATTCCTTCTGCTGCAAAAATACTAATATTCAATATGGGTTGTTGCCTGAGACCCCCCCCCAATGGTGACTATAATAATTTTCTGAAATCTGAACATTTGAATTCTGAAAATACATATATGTCTTCAATGTTTTCTGTGGTGGGGGAAGCAGCAATTAAGAATATTGGGCCAGTGTTATACATTCTAAGCCAATAATACGCATTTTGTTTTCATTTTATCCCCTAAACAAATGGTATGGATGATTATTCATCTTTCAAATGGCATTAAATAGTTATCAGCAAGTGGAAGACCTATTATTCAACTTGACCCCTAAGCCTCTGTGCTTATCTTTTACATCACTTTGCTTGAGTTGTTTATTGTCAGATGTCTTCCAAACTGCACTGAAATGCCTTTTTCAGGACAAACTGATGCCTTTAGCAGTTTTCCTCTCCTCCTCTTGAGTATTTTCTAAATTTCTGTAAATTCAAAGAATTCCAAAATAGAGTCTTTCCCCACGGTTACCCTCTTAAGATTGTCTATCCTCAATTTCTTCACTTTTTTCCCTCTATTGCCAATTTCTTAAATTCGAATCTCCCCTACTAAAGACATTGATTAATTCTGTCTTTTATACTCTGTTTTTAGTTCAACATAAATATGGCAAGCCACCTTAACGTAATGTGTCACATCCAAAAATAAATTCAAATGGGAATTCATAAGGCCTTGAAAAAAATGTGAATATTCACAAAGGCATTCTGGACAAGATAACCAACGAGAAATTGCATCATATAGCACACAGAAGGTCTTTCTAAAAATAATTTTCTAAAAAAAACCCAATCATTATCCAGTTGTACTTCTCACAGTAATTGCTTACTTCCCTTTATTCATTGCTTTACCTTCGTCTGTTGTAGTCATCTGGCTCCCTCTTTTTATCAGCTTCCTAAATCTTCTTATACCTCATGTGCTCTTTTTGCATCTGAACCTATTATTTCCTTCTCCAGGTCTTTCATGTCATTTCTCATGTCAGGTGACTCAACCCTTCTTTCAAACAAAATTTTTGTTAGAGGGTTGAAGTAGATGTTGGAAGAAGTTTGCTTAGGTGATTTAGTTTCAGACAAGCATGTTTTTCTTAGGATATTGTGTATGCATTTCAGTTTATGAAATAGCCAACATTTATATACTAGTACATTGAAAGCCAGTCAAAGTATTCAAGCTCTAACTCCTAATGATTACTTTTTTTCTCAAAAACTTACTGTTTTGATATCTGGTCAGACGTATAATGCTCAGCAAAAATGTTCTTTGCTTGTTTTATATATAATCTGGTTCTAATGTGATTTTAATTTCATGGAAGGCAAACAGGGAAATTTAGTTATCAACTTGGATAAGAGTAAAGCTGACTTTTATAGAGGGATATTCCCAATTTTTTTCTTACTTTTTGAACCACTCCCATCACTTCCCTTTTGGAGTGCCCACCATACCTTTCCCAGATGAACTGCTTAGCAAATATTTGAACAGATACCACGCAGCATTAATTCTCTCTTAAAAGGACGTGGGCCCATAAGATTTGCTTGCTAGCCAATTTCTAATCCATTCCAACTGTTCATTACCATTTCACTATTTAATATTTATACTATTTTATATTTTTCTCAATCCTTTTAAGCTTAGGAGGCAGGTATGCCCCAGATTCTATAATGGACATCTCTAAACTATAGTTTATAAAAGACAGGCTGATTGAATATGATACTTGTGTCTGAAAAAATACTTATATTAATGGAAATCTGTTAAAATCCACATTCCCAAGTGTCTCAAATATTGGTGGCTACAAGTTAACCTACCAAGGTAGTCCACTCAACCTGATGTCAGGAACACTGTGTTCCTTGGCAAAGGGGAGAAACAACAAAATGTGTATCCGGATCTGAGCTCTGACACCATTTGAAACTCACCCCAGCCCCCTGAAGTCAAATGTACCATGCTTCATTATTCTTGATTTTGAATGAATATTTAAAGCAAGGCTGAGTTTGTAATGTATAGTGGGCTTGGAATATGATGGGGGCAAAATAATGCCAACCGACTTATATGTGCAGTTTTGAAGGAGGAAGAAGATAATATGAGGTTTTTTTCTATCAAAATCTACTTTATAGTCAATATATTCCTCTTGCATGCACAAGACACTTCCAATTATTTCTGAGAATAATGTTTTCCCGACAATGAAGAACATTTCCCTGTGTCCGGGGCCAACTATGTAATGGATGGGGATCTGTATGAAATTAAAATGCAGGTCTTGTTTTAAAAAGCAGGTAAACGTGCCACTAAAGACACTAAAGCCCTACTGAGTTGGCTCAATGGTTGAGTATCAACCCATGAACCAAGAGGTCACAGATCGATTCTTAGGGCACATAGCCAGGTTGCGGGCTCCATCCCCAATTGGGGTGTGTGTGTGTGTGTGTGTGCAGGAGGCAGCCTATTGATGCTTTTATCTCGCTATCCCTCTCCCTTCTCCTCTCTCTAAAATCAATAAAAATATTTTAAAAAGAAAAGACACTAAAATATAAAGCTTTCCCCCCTTCTTTTGTGATCTTATTTTGTCATAGTTTTTGATATTTTAGTTCTATGTAAATAATAATTAAAATTGTATATAATTAACATGACTTTTACTATTCATATTTATATTGGGAAGTGCTAGTTTTAAATGAAAATATAGGAGCATTTAACCCATAGGTAGAAACATCAAAATTATCCTATTTTCTAGCTTACATAGGCATGTGTATTTCATTCTTAATAGAAGCACTGCACAAAACTAACTCAACTTTTTTACTTCTCTTCTTGACCAATGACTGTTCTTCCAACACTATCTTCGGCCTAGAGTAAGTAAGGAGGGGTGAAAGGGAAAGAAACTATGGGGCCCTGTGTTTTCCTTTTCTGCTGTGTCATCATTTTCGTTTAAATGGTCAGCTGATACAGGGAAGTAGCCAAAGAAAATGTCTGGTAGGCGATTTTAGCTGTTCATGTTTCTAAGAATAATGTTTTCCTTCTATCTTCAAAGCATGTTCTAATTTGAACAGAAAGGGTAGTCTCTCAAATGTTAGCACCCTGCTTACTCACTCATACAAAGAAAATGCTCACCTTGTACTACCTTTGACTCTTGCTGAGGTCCCACATATAGTAGAAACACAGAATTTTGTGTGTATGGGTCATCAGTACTGCTATGGATGTGAAGGACCAGCAGCAGACATGAATATTGTGTGTATCTCCTCTGTCCACATGCACACTCCATTGAACCATGGAACCTCATCACAAAACACAGGTGCAAAAATCACATTATTAGTAATTTCAAGATGGCAGCAATAGGCATTAAATCAAAAGTGAGGTCCTTCTGAGTCTGACTTCCCAGGTTGCACACCCATGAAGCCACCTCTGTCTACATTTCACTCTTGAACCCTGGAACAACTCTAAGTCAAGGATGAATAATGGGGAAAAGAAAGGAAACATGACCCCAAGGCTTAGGCCTCATGCCAGGATTTTTTAATAATGTGGACACCTGATCCCATTAATGGACTCACGTTTCATATTAAAATAAATCCTACTTTGAGAAAAATCTGTCTTATCCTGGAGAAAATAAACAAAGAAAGAATGAATAAATAAATAAACAAACAAACCTACTTGGAAAATTCATGGTGCATAAGCAGATATTGCCTAAGTGGTAAGCTTTAAAAACAATCATTAAAGAAGGACATCAGATGGTTTCTAAATCATAAACCTAAATTTAGATGATGTTTAATTTTTTTTATTTTTTTCTCTTCCCCCTAGTAATTTCAAATGCTGGAAAAATAATAATCATGTACCTGACTCTCAAAGTTCTTCCTACCCTCGATATGAGTTATGTTTTACTTAAGGAGATGCAGCCAGTGAATGAGGGAAGGTGGCAGGGAAGATGTTTGGAGCCCCAGATATCTAACCATTGGGTCAGCTTATTTTGGGCATCTCTGATCCATGATTCTGAAGATGGATAGTAATCCAGAAATGGATTTGTACCTTTTACACCTCATTAGCTTACGTTCTCCCTGCTTGTCAGGCAGGGTGAAGATTTATGATTCAGGAATTCTCTGCCTCACTGCTTCTCTTTCCCTCCTGGGGATTCATATTTATTTTTACCTTCCGCCTTTGACCATTGCATTTGACTCAGTGAAGCACGTATGACTGAATCTTGTGTAGCCCTCCATCTACGTACGATATCTAAAGAGGGCAAAGTGGTGATACAAAAATTAAATAGCATATCACAACCATTTCAATAAATTTGGGGATTTTTCTCTTCTTTGGGGATACATCAGTACATTTTGGAGAATTTATCTTGCCTGTGAAATCAAAGCTTGTGAAATGCAGGTGCCTGGATAGATAATGGTTAGGTCTTAAATTTCAAACATTCAAGCAATTTTCACATATTTCTTTTCGGGGAAGTCAGTTTTCTTAGGTTACTGAAAATGATAAGCTGTTCTGAATACCTTTACTTCTTCAATTTTCAAGTGAAACTTGAGGTGGGTGAATTTCTATCAAATTTTTGATATGAAATATTTATTAGATGTGCTAAAATTCTGTTGCATTTGCAGTAGTTCAATAGTCAAAGGAGCTTGGCCCTGTTTATTATCAAATGCAATTTTTAGCTACAGTGTAATGGGCAAAGGAATAGGGTGTGAAGTTAGAGACGTTGTCTGAGATCCAGAGAGGCATTATACTGCGTCAGTCTGACAGAGCCTCAGTGGCCTTGACTGTAAAATTTTCATAATCAGATATTGTTTGTGAACACTGACAGAAAGATTGTTGGACATTGAACATTGAAAGAGACAGAGCACCCTGACCGGTGGATAGAGCATTGGCCTGCGGACTGAAGGGTCCTGAGTTCTATTCCAGTCAAGGGCACGTACCTTGGTTGCAGGCTCAATGCCGGCCCTGGTCGGGGTGTGTGTGGGAGGCAGCCAATCGATGTTTCTCTCTCTGTCTCTCCCCCTCCCTAAAAATCTCTCTAAAAAATCAATGGGTGGGAAAACTATCCTCAGGTGAGGATTAACAAGAAAGAAAGAAATAAAAGAAGGAAGGAGGGAAGGAGGAAGAAGGGAAGGAGGCTTTGGCATATGCATTGGCTATCATCATGGACTAAGGATGGTATGTTCAAAAACACACTTGATCCTCATAACCATCCCATGAGTTTGATTCAATTCAATGTGTATTACTCCATTTTAAAAGGAGACTACAGAGAAGTTCAGTAATTTTCCCAAGTTCACACAAACAGGAAGTGGTGAGATTAGGATATTTTGTTGGAATCCCGAGTCTGTAATCATGTCTTTCATATTACAACAAATTAAATGCTGAATTTCGTCTTTAAACCTTCATAAGTAATTTTGTGCTTATTCTAAATAAATAAAAGTTCTGTGTTTCATGGGCATTTACTAGTAATTTCCCTCAATAAAACATGACCACAAAATAATTTATTTTTTGAAAAAACACAAGGGAGAGGTCAGAATAATGCAATAAGTTATGATTCCAAATATAGCAGATTACTAACTGCAAATAAATTGGTAGTTGTTTATTTATACATATTTATGATTCAATATAATTTCAAGAACACAATTTTTGGTCTGTTCATAGATGTGGTGACATTTTAAATTGACTTTCTCACTTGTAAAAACAGCCCTGAAAATAGGCAAGCGCAATATTTCAAAGTGCATTTTTCAAATTTAAGTCATTTATTCACACAGGTGCAAAGTCCTTTGAAGACCACATGAAATATATGTTGGCTATTTCTTAGAGCTGGAGTGAAATGGTTAGGAGGGACTTATTTGATGTGAATACATTTTAAACTTTAACAAAGAGTGGTAATATGTCATATACCCCAAACTAATGTCAAATTTCATGACATAAGAGATGATCTGCCTAAGAGGCTAAAATCAAAACCTCCAGGGAAATGTTTCCATGACAGTAAAAGTGTTTATGCCTGTTTTGGTATAATACTTATTTTAGCATAGCAGTACAGTAGGCACTGAGAGAGGCTTTAGAAACAACAAAGGTTACTTGATTTCTGCTACTTTTCTCCGCCACTGTCCCGGGCAGATCATTCACTGAGCACATTGATAAATACTTATTGGGCGGTGGTGTGCCAGACACCACACCCAAAAATGGACTAATAGCATGAACCAAGTGGATGTGGTGTCAGTAAGTGGCATTGTAAGACTGGACATGATAGGCAGTGGGGACAGCTCACCCAGGTGCAGACTATAAATGGATGCAGTGCATGTAGAGAATTTAAAATAAGAATAAAAGTCAAGATAATCAGTCTGCTTTTCATCACTGTATTTTAACAATTCTATACAATGTCAGTGTTAAAATAGCCCTTCCTATTGGGGACAGACTTTCCTATGCACCTTTGCTCCCCTTTTTGTAAAATATTGTTGGGTGCTTTATTTTAAAAAAAAATTGGAACACCCCAAGTATCAAATAACAGGTAAATAGGTAAACAAACTGTAGTATGTATATATATTAAAACACTACTTAGCCATAAAAAGGAACAAATTACTTTCACATACAATAATATGGATAAACCTGAAAATATTATTAACTAAAAGAAACCTTACCTTCTGTATGGTTACATCTATATAAAGATCAAGAATGGGAAAACTAGTGTACCAGTATGATGGGAAATGGTTAGAAAAGTGGTTGCTTCTGGAGTAGCATGGGTGGAATTTGGGAAGAGATCTGAAAAATCTTTCTTGGATGGAATGTTCAACATCTTTTTTAAAAAATATATATTTTATTGATTTTTTACAGAGAGGAAGGGATAGGGATAGAGAGTTAGAAACATCAATCAGCTGCCTCCTGCACACTCCCTACTGGGGGTGTGTCCGCAACCAAGGTACATGCCCTTGACCGGAATCGAACCTGGGACCCTTGAGTCTGCAGGCTGACGCTCTATCCACTGAGCCAAACCGGTTAGGGCCATATTCAACATCTTGATAGGGTCTTGTGTTACAGAGATATATGCTTTGTCAAAGTGCAACAAATATATTAAGATTTGTGCATTTCATTGCCTCTAAATTTTATATTAAAAGAAGAAAAATAAAATTAATTAATTATATAAATGTGTATTAATTATGGTAAAATTCATTGATCTCTGAAATTTCTTTTGAAATCACCACAAATAAGATGGATTGATGGATAGATAGAAGAATGGATAGATGGTAAAGTAAAAGATATTAGTAGTAGAATGTAGGTAATAGGGGTACAAATTTAGTGTAAAATTCTTGCAATGGTTTTCTATGTTTGATAATTTTCATAAGATGACGCTTGGAAAAATAGATAGATAGATAGATAGATAGATAGATAGATAGATAGATAGATAGATAGATAAAAATTACCTGCAGTTCTGTAATTATTAAAACTACGGTGAATTCTAGGTACTGATTGTTTAATGATCTGAACAAGACACTGTTTCCATAGGGGATGACTTACTGTTCCAATGTACACAGTAAGTTGTCCTAGGCCAATTGTCATTCACTCCAGAAACTGAGGGTGATAGTCTTCCAATGCTCACTGCAGTCCATTTTATTTCTAAAAATCTTTTTCCTTCTCCGTAGCACATTTTGCCTGCCTTTACCATTCAACTCCAAACCCAGGAGACAGAAGGATGGTGAGCTTGGTTATCATCATTTGCAAGGAGAGGGATCCAAAGGTCTTTAGGCCAGAATCATGCAATGAGCTGAATGGGTCCTCTAAAGTGGGTGGTTCTCTGATTTGTCTTTCAACTATCTGAGTCAAGCAGCCTCTGGGGGGGATGGTGAAAGAAGACTTTTCCATTTTTATCCCTGAGTTCTGAGAGTGCCTTTACAAAGTTACCAGTCAGTGATTCTTGATCTTTGCATCTTTCCTTTCAGCATTTGTTGTATGTGGTTCAAGGTCTGAAATAGAAACTCAGCAATCTCCAACTCCCTAATGACCCCTTCCTGGCTTTTGTTAGTTCATAGAAATAAGCCCCATCATTCAGCAAATCACATCTTGCTGGCTGGACCAGGCAGACTTCAGGATAAATAGATCTATTTGTTTCCTCGAGTTGTCCTTTTGGTAGCAAAGACTCTAAAATATATGCCCCAGTATGTTTCCAGCACCTGAAACCCTGAACTGCCTTTGGCTGGTTCACGGCAGTATTTTAGAGTCTGCATGACATCTTTGTTCCACGTTTGAAAGCTTTAACTTTACTAAATATAAAATACTTACTGACAATATGCTTTTACTTAGAGAAGAGCTCTGGGAAATTTTTAAAAATAAACAAAAATCTAGCTCTGCCATCCCTTTTTTCTTTTTCTTTTTTATTTTTATTGATTTCAGAGAAGAAGGGAGAAGGAGAGAGAGATACATCAATGATGAGAGAGAATCATCTATCAGCTACCTCCTGCACAGCCCACACTGGGAATCGAGCCCGCAACCCGGGCATATGCCCTGACCAGGAACCGAACTATGACCTGCTGGTTCATAGGTCAATGCTCAACCACTGAGCACACTGTCCAGGCTATCCCTTTCTTAACAAGAACATTTTTTTCTTGTATTTGAAGATTAGTTTCTTAATATAACATATAGAAGGTATAATTTGTCCCAATCTTTTTAATGGACTATGTATTTTTGTATGTACTCTAAGATTCAATATTCAGTCAAATCTTCTAGTGGGCAGAAATGTGGAAATAAGAACACTGCTGTTCCGCTTATTGCACCTAAAGAGTTTTTGGGCTCAGAGTTTCATTTTCATTCATTTTTTAAATATGTAAATCTGATGGACATTTGTCAATTAACTGACCAGTCTGTACTAGACTCCATGGGACAGAAGTTAGGAATAGTCAGGTGCAATAGCCTATAATAACAAAGGCTTTGACACTTAGCAGAAGAATCATCTGGACAGTTTATTAAAAATACAAAATTTTAGGCCTCAAAACTGCTTTAGTAGGCAGAGGTGAGCCCTGAATCTGAATTTTTAAAAAGTAGCAGAGTTGGTTCTGTATTTTTAACAAGTAGCAGAGGTAATTTCAAGGACTCTACTTAAAGGAATACTGCTTAGAGTCCAGTTCAAAGTCAGTAACTCAAGAATTTATTCCAACCTAGGGCAGTAGTTAGAGAGGGAACTAAGTTTGCATTCTAACTTTTTCACTTATGTTTTGAGAGACAATAGTCCAATTATTAGCCCTTCTGAGCCTTGGATTCTATAGCTTCATCAAAGGAAGAATGCTGTTATCTGCCCTACAGTATCCTGAGATGATTAAATGTGATTAAACACATAAAACGAAATGCCAGTAAATGTGTACTATTTTTTTATACACAAATTTGTTTAAACCAGAATCATCGATCTTCAATTTGTGGTGACCTACGTCTCCAGAATTTAACCTGAGAAAATTTCTAACAGTACTGGGTTGTGAATTGGCATGAAAAAGAAAGAGAAAGAAATCTATTGCTCATTGGGCACATCATTATATTCTAGATATAGTGCTGGATACTCTAGACTAGTTACCTAATTTTACCATTGCAGTATTATCACTATGTGAGGGATACAAGACACAGAGAAATTAAGAATCATGCTAAATGGTACAGTCTGTTTTACTCTACAGCTATTTGATTCCCAAATTCTTCAAATAATGGGAAGCATTTCCTTTTCCAGTCATGTTAGCAATCTTGGAGGGTTTATCCTAAGAATGGAAGCCCCATGAACTTGAGGCAGTGATGCAGTGTAGAAGAATAGAGAAGCCCCAGGATATAGAAAGAAGGGTGAAATAATTCTATTGAAGCACTCTGTGATACTATAAAGTGTCATTTCTTCCCTGAGCGATGTCTATTTTGTTTATGCTCAGGTCGAGAGAGCTGGTATACCAGTAGTCTCAACCTCCCAATGAGGAACAATGTGCTTCAAATGGGCCCTTACCATCTTCCACAAGCCAGTCTGAATCTAGGTTGGAAACCATGAGGCTCTGTCAGACTTATGTGGAGTAGAGTGCCCTATTATTAAGTATTTATTAAAGTCATTCCCAATCTACTATACATTTCTATGGTTTACCATTGGAGGAGGCAGCTGAACAGGAATAACGTGAGGTGTAATTATGACTCATTTAGAAGATAGAAAGTTCAAAATTGTCATGTTTCTGTATTTGCCTCTTGGGCCAGTATCAGTTGTTATTTCATGGTTATTTCTAAGAGTAAGCCCAGGTTGTCTGTGCTAATTTATTCTTGGCTGGAGTAGATTACATTGGGAAAAAGACCTGGTTGACTACAGTCTGATCATTTACGTAATAAGTTCTTTTATGATATGATATTTTTTTATCAGGAGAAAACTGATTTTTTACCAAAATTGTATTTCCATCCGAATTTTCATGTCTTAACTTTCAGGATTGAGCACACAGATTGGTCCATGGGACAATCATGATCCTTTCTAAAATGTTAGTTTCTTGAATATTTTAGAAGAAATTTACTTTTATGATCAAACAAATAGAGATGTATTATGGAGTTGAATATAAAAATTACCTGGACATAGGGCTGTGTACTCAAATGCTTAATGTTTGTTTTATTTGTCTTTATAGCTGAGGCTCACCTAGAACTACTCTGTGCCAGGCAATGTGGCCAATGCTCTGCCTGCCCCATTTCTTTTTGCCTTCATAAGATAATTAAGTAAATATTATTGTTATTATTTTACAGGTAATGAAAAAGGCTGACAGGCTAAAATAATTTTCTCACAGTTGTGTAGTAAATATCACTACTGAGTCATAGTGAATGTTGATGTTATCAGTTACCCTGCACTTGTAATTTAAGAATTACTCACTTAAGAATGAAGGAATAGCCAGTTACGCAGGTAGTTTCACTTCTGGAAAGCCTGTGTGAAGCTGATCTTTTAATTCCCAGAGTCTCAATTGATACATTTCTTTGTTTAGGCTTTAAAAGGCTTATTGGGAGTATCAAAGAGAAACAGGGCATATTTCCTACTCCACCTTAAAAATCAACCACCTATTTTTAAAAGAAAGACAAACAGTGGTAATTCTATAGGGTACTGTCTTTTCTTTCAGAAACTGAGATATACAATGGTTTCTGGTTCATAATCAATGCGTTACCTGTGCAAAGAGAATTTTATGTTTTTTCTCACAATGGGGGATTTCAGAGTTAAAACATATTTATTCTTGTCAGCAGATCTTTTCTCCATTTCCTCCCCCAAAGCAATTCTTTGTGCCCATCGGGTTTCAAATTTCATCAACAATCCATGAAAGTCAAAGACAAATAGCTCCTTTGTTTCAGAACTAACAATACACTATAATTTTCCAAATTATACATATGAGATCACGGTGAGAAACCTCACAATTGCAGGGCACGTAAGTGTGAGGTTGGCTTTGAGAAGTTAGATTGTCTTCCCTGGAGAATCAGTGATTTTCAGTGTGTATTTCATGTCACTGAAGTGTTACTTCAGTAGTGACCTCTCCTATCCGGGCTGAATTGAGTCCATAGGTAACAGAAAAACTTTGTGGCAGCAAAAATTAAACCAATAGAGAACTGAAGAGATACATTTTAAATATTTTTCTAGAATGATGTTGAAGCCCAATCGATCCCTTCCCCATAGTACAAAGCCTATTGGGGTTTGTGTAATTTAAAAAGAGAGAAACTCCAAATGGGATATATTATACTGATAAACCACTGATATCATATGGAGAATTGTGATTACTTAAGATTAATAAAATAACATGATTGGTTTTTCTAGAAAACAATTTGTGAAGTGGTTCAAACAAGTTAGATTTGAGGTCAACTCCATAAATTATTTCTCAATGTCAATTACCTTTATCTTGGTGGTGGATGACTTCTACCAGGGAAGATAGTAACTGGTCTGGGAGGAGGTGAAGTAGGTGATAACATCTTCTAACTTAATATTTTATAAGGGACGAATTACATTTCTTTTTCCATAAATCGGCCCTCTGAACGCCTGGCATGTATCATGTAGTTAAAACTATGAAAAGGGCCGAAGGTGTAGCGAACACCTAATCAACCAATTATGATCTATTGCAATTACTTTTAAATGTTAATTCTTATATAAGTGGCTCTGACTAGAGATATTCATCTCTGCCATTAACCCTCCTAATATGCAGTAATGAGAAGAAATATGCTGTGGCATATTTCGTTTTCTGACAGGCATTATTTGATTGCCTCATTTCTCTTTCATTGGTTTAGGGCATTTGGTTTCAAGATGAATGAAAATGTGCAGTGCCCAAGGGTCTAGGGTAAGAGTTGGACTTGTAATAGGTAGAAAGGAATTTAGGGGGTCATCATTCATAAGAAACATAAAATGTGCTTTGTGGCTGGATTTTTTTGGATTCACAGAAGGAAAAATTTAAACAAAACAATACAAAAACTCCGTATCCTATTCTGAACAAACTGAATGTGTAGTTAGTTATCTTCTCAATCTGAGTGTTTCAGAAGAATTTGTCCTAGTATATGGCATTGCGTAGCAAAGACCTGTGAAAGCAGCAGTCTCTGAGCTGATTACCTCTACTTGAGGAACCTTGAAATAATTCCACTTGATTCAGGCAGGCTCATAAATAGCATGACAAATGTGGTAAGTGTACGGATTTTTGCTATTTTCCCCTCCATCTTAATCATTAATGAAACTTCTTGCTTTGCTAGTGCATTTTCTTCCTGACACCCGTTCTTCACAGATGGCCCTTTCCGGACTGATTTGTTCTTTGGGTGTAATGCAAAATTGAGGGTTGTGGGTGGAACACAGGACCAGATAGGTAATAGAAAAAGGGCAGGACTTAACAAAATAAGTTTTCAATCTGTTTGTTTAGAGTGGGTGAAAGATGATTAAAAGTGTGGGTAAGAGATAAGGAGGAGTTAAAAGCAGGAGGCCTGGAGATAGATAAGGGATTTTTCACAAATTTGAAAATAGAGGAGTGATAAAGCACTGCAATGTGAATACAAAGTAAAGGGGAGAACTATCAAGAATTTGCTGTGATATAAATCTTCCTGTTATAGTATTAAAAAATCAAGTTAAGGACTTATTATTTTATTTTATTTTTTAAAGGATATTTTATTGATTTTTTACAGAGAGGAAGGGAGAGGGATAGAGAGTTAGAAACATCGATGAGAGAGAAACATCGATCAGCTGCCTCCTGCACACTCCCTACTGGGGATGTGCCCGCAACCAAGGTACATGCCCTTGACCGGAATCAAACCTGGGACCTTTCACTCCGCAGGCCAACACTCTATCCACTGAGCCAAACCAGTTAAGGCAGGACTTATTATTTTAAGTTTATTTTTTGGTTTCTGACCTTTCTCATCCATTGCAACTTATGTCTAGGTCAGGACCAGGTATGTGATGCTTCTAAAAGTTTACATATAATTATCTTTCTAGGGGTTGTTTAATTAAGGAAAGGGGTCTGCAAACTATAAGGCCTGAGCCAAATCCAGACTACTGTCTGTTTTGGTGAATAAAGTTTTATTGAAACACAGCCATGTTCATTCATTTGCTTATTGTATACGTTGCTTTCACACTGCATGGCCAGAGGTCAGTGGTTATAAGAGACCTACAAAGCCTAAAATATTTACAGCTTTTTTTCTTTTAAATTAAACCTTTTAGTTTGAGATAATTTTCAATTCACATGCTGTTATAAGGAACAATACAAAGATATCTCAGGTAGCCTGCACGACCATAGCATCTTTCCCCACTCATAGCATCTTTCAACACCATCGCACAATGTCACGACCACGACAGGGGCAATATCACAACAAAGAAAAGTTCCATCACCAAAGAGACCTCTCATGTTGCCCTTTAATAGCCAACTCTGCTTTCTCAGTTCCCACCCCTGTCTGCACCTCTGATAACTGCTAATCTCTTCTCCATTTATATAATTTTACCATTTTAAGAATGTTACACGTATATGGAAACTTACAGAATGTTAACTTTTGAGAATGGCTTATTTCACCTAGTAAAATTCCCTGAAGAGTCAGCAGGTGTATTATATGTATCAAAATTTCATTCCTTTTTTATTGCAGAGTAGTACACCATTGTAGTATACATACTGCAGCTTGTTTAACCATTTTCCCATTGAAGTACATCTGGGCTATCCCCAACTTTTGGGTATTACAAATGCAGCTGCTTTGAACCTTTGTGTAAGCGTTTTTGTGTGACATTTGTCTTTATTTATCTGGGATAAATGTGCAATTGCTGGGTCATAAGGCTGTTGCATGTTTATGTTTTTAAGAAACTGACAAACTGCCTTTCAGAACTGCTGTACCATTCTGCATTACTATAAGCAATATATGAATGATTTCATTTTTCTGCATTCTTGACAGCATTTGTTGTCACTAGTTTTTATTTTAGCCATTCTGATAGGTAATAGTGCTGTCTCATTATGGTTTTAATTTGCATTTCTGTAATGGTGAAGTATGTTTGATTTCTTTTCATGTGCTTTTTTTTACATCAGTACATTCTCTTTGGTGAAATAATTATTTAATGTCTTTTGCATATTTTTAATTCAATTGTCTTTTTTGCTATTGAGTTTTGACAGTTCTTTTTTCCTAGATACTGTTGCATTGTCAGATATGTTGTTTGAAAATATTTTCTCACACTCTGTAGCTTTTCATCCTCTTAACAGGGTGTTTCTCAGAGCCACGGTTTAGATTATTGATGAGGTCTGTTTCTTCTGTGGAACAGGCTTTTGCTGTCAAGTCTAAGACCTCTTCATCTAGCCCTAAATCCCCACATTGTTCTTACGATTTTTTGCTAAAAGTTTTATATTTTTACATTTTACATTTGAGTCTTTGATCTGTTTTGAGTTAATTTTTGTACAAGGTGAGAGTTTTGTCTAGTTTCTTTTTGTTTTATGTCTATGGATGTCTAATTTCTCCAGAACCATTTGTTGAAAAGTACTGCCAGACATTTTATAGAAAAGGTTTGCTGATCCTTGAACTAGATACTATGAAATGTGTTTTAGAAAATACACTTTTGAAAGAGAACCCAGTCTAATTTGCTAAATATCACTATAAGCATAAATATACTCAACAAACCTTAAAATGATATACTATGAAGTTTTTATAAAAATGACTGTTCCTTTTTCACTAATAAATGAGCAAAAAGATACATAAAAGTCAATAGAGTAGAGCCTAATTTTATTCCATTATTCTCTACCAGTATTGTTCTAGTGTAGTTGAACAACTTCTGAGGACTCCATGGGCATTTTCTTTTATATTGTGCAGGACTTTGTTTATTTTTGTATCAGGATCATTTTCAAGATTTGCAAACAGTTTTCAAAAAATTTCTCTACTTGTTTGTGTTCAAAGTTCAGTTTGACCACTGGGTTTTTGTCACCGAATGTTTAACTGAGTGCATGAAGCTCTGAAAAATGCCGTGTGCCTGCTTCATTCATTTTCCAGGATGGCTTCACCCTTTTCTAATCTGAGTATTCTGACAGCTTGCATTCGAATCCCCCTTACTGCATTGCTGTGAAGGAGAGGCATTTAAAGTTCCCTGATAAAATGGATAGCCCTTCGATTAAAACATGGGCGCCCTGACACTGTGAGTAAACATTATTAGGTAGTAAGTTCTTCCCATCTCAGCAATAACCCTCCAAAAGATATTCCACAGCAACGGTTTAATAACTAATGTTATGAAGGTCACAGTCTTATTAGCAAGTGTTTTCTTTATCCCAGGAAAGTGGGCTTTTATAGGTGAATTTTACAGATAGCCACCACCACCTGCTCTCACAGTAAACGTTGATATGAAAATCTTTCCTGAAGGAATGACTCCTTTCTGTCTTCAACAGGCGAGACTGCATGGAGTCTAATCTTCCCTTGAGAATCAGAAATAATGTGCCAGTATATCAGTTAGACTGCTAGATGCCAACACAGTGGTTTTCTCGTCAGCCATAGAAGTATAAACAGGGTGTTAACCTCTCCACTAATTATCCCACAGGGCTGGAATTTTGAGATCTTAGAACTGGTTGCAATAGTTTTACAGCTCCTCTTTCATTGACACCTTGTTGCCATCCAATGTATTGTTTCTACACTACTGTGGGGTTGGGGGTGAGGATAGCTTGGAATAATTACAACAAAAAATAAAATAAAATTTCTCCTGTAAAGTCGTATTTAAAGAATCTTGCTGCCATCTTTTGGAGCTGCCAAATGAAAAAAGAAAAGGAGAAATGTACATTATTAAATATTATGGTTATATGAAATACAGAGTGCCTACTCCTAAAGAACTTCTAATAAGAGAGAGAAGTATGGCCTGCCACTAGTTTTCCTCTTTTCCTTCATTCTCTGCATAAATGTATTAAACTCTCCTCTGAGAGCGTGCCCAGCATTCTGTGCTAGTGGGAGTAGAAGTCAAGGAGAGGTGCACCAGTCCCTCCACAATTCAAAAGAAGCTCCTATCGCATCCTTTTATTGAGGCAGATAATATTTTTTAAATTATTAAATGTCAAAATATTGCTATCCAAGCTGACATAACTTAAATGTTTATTTTTAACATAAAATAGAATACATTATGACTGTGCAATTCACAGGATAATTACATAATTATTAAAAATTAGTGCTAGTAGAGTGGTGGGGTCAGGTAATGGAACACAAGTTTAAAGATGTATGATGAACACATCATTCACTTCTGCAAGTGTATCATTTCTGAACGTATATCTCTAGTTTTGGGGATAATGTCAACATTGTAAAGTTGAAACCCTTCATGAGTGTGAGGTCCAAGCTGGTGGCTCTCCCTTGATACAGTTCAGCCTCTGCAGAGCTGAGGGCCCAAGCTAGACAGTAAAATCTGCAAGCAAGCAAATCCCAAGAGACACGAGGGTAATCCAGCCCTGTCATAGGTAGGTACAAAAACACGTTCAAAATCCCCAGGAGAATAGCCCTGGGCCTTTGGAATATATGACTGAGACAGAACAGGAAGAAGACACCTAAGCAGGTGGAGAGATGGGATGCCTCAGATAGAATTCTTCCTGGTGCTGTGTGTGGTTCTAGGGACAAGTTGATACCTCTAAGGACAATTTAGGCTTTTTGGAGTTGGTACTTAACTAAAGTGACTCTTGGAAGATAAATCCTGACAGGCACCTCTATACCACACCAGTTTACTCAGTAAGTAAATATTCAAATTGAAATAGTACAGCTTACCCATTTAGACTATTACATAGTAGATAGAGGTAGACCTGGGTTCACATCCTAGTTGTGAGCTAACTCACAATGGATTTAACATTTTTGAGCAAACACGTTTCATCATCTGTCAAATGGGCATATTAATATTACAACCTACCTTATAATTTCTGTGTGCATTGAATGTGATTCTCCATATAGAGCATTTAGCACTGTGCCTGACACAAAAAATTGTAAGGTATAAATTATTTATGATTATTATTTACATTAAGATTTAACATTTTTATAAAATGGATCTTTGCTAAGGTATGAATAGGCATTACAATGACTAGTTATAATTTGGTATAATTTTGCAATTCATAGATTGATGGTTAGATTCATTCAATAATTAGTCGTTTAACATGTATTATATTCAGAAACTGTACACATGTAAAAGATTAAGTTTTTAAAACGTAGTTCTTTTGTTTTTTCTAGTTTTTTTTGCTTTATTCTAAGATGTTTATCTCTATATAAATGTCTACCTTTGCATTTATATTGGATTAGAAAAAGCTCAAAATTTTATAATTGTTCAAATTTCTCAAAAATGAGAAAGACCTTATTTTTAGTGGTTATCAGAATTATCAGTTAAAAGTCATAATCCATTTCCCATATTTTATGCTGTAATTGTGATAATACAACCATGATAAAGGTGTCCAAATAAGATTGTGCCTACCACATCTTGGGCATTGAGCCAAGCCACAGGTTTGTTTTAAAGGCATGTTTTTGCCCATTTGGAAGTTCTGATGATGCCTTCCAAATCATTCTCATTTTGGTCTAACAGTCCCATGCAGATTGCAGCTTGGCTCTCAGTGGAGGAGGTGGAAATCAGTGGTGAAATGTCTTTCCCTAATGGAGCCTAAAGGAAAGGAAATGCAGGAATGCACCTGCTCTCACAATGACAGAACCACAGAGCTGACAATTTCTAAGATGTGGTGCTGCAGAAAAGCAGGCTGCCTGGAGTTCCCAGTGACTCGTGTAACACACATTTACATGGCAAATTACTTTTCTCAGAGCAACTATGCAAATAGAAGCAAATAATCCCCCCAAAGGAACAGGAATTTAAGTTTATTTTCTGAGTAGAAAATATCAAGATACAAAGTAAATCTCTCAAAATTGGTTAACAATTGCATTTTAATGACAAGAAAGCTGGTCAATATTTTAACAGTTTGAACACCACTTTTGACAAGCTATTGCAGGAAGGCAATGCTTAAAAGAGGCCTTTTAAAAAAGAAACTAAATGGAAAACTAGTAGGAGGAAAAGCTAGAGATAGTATAGATATAAACACAATGGGCATATTCTTAAATTTGCAAGGGACATACAACTAAGGCTGGTCTTTAGTAAATTAGCAGGATTTTTCCACCTTAGCACCATTGAGGGCTGCCCTGAGTAATGTAGGATATTGAGCAGCATCCCCAGGCCCTATGTACTAGGTGCCAGTAGCAACCCTGAACCTCGAATGTTGACAACCAAAAATGTCTGCAGACATTGCCACGTTCCTCTGGGGGGAGAGCAAAATCATCCTGAGAAAGATAAAGACATCTAAAAATATTAACAGAAGGCCCTTTGTCAACACAAACAGCATAGTATTGAACAACTTGAGATTTACTTAGGTTCAAGGCCTAGCTTGGCCTCTATTCAAGCTCAGAAACTTAAGTTACTTAAATTTTCTGAGATGTACTATCCTTATATGTATAAGAGGATTATAATACACGCTTAGTACATGATTTTGATAAATTGATGAGTGAAATGATATAATATACTATATAAAAGCATTTCATATTCCATATAGCCTGGCATATTAATATTCTCTTTTGCCCTCTCTTTATGTACATATGTACATTTTTCATGATATATATATATATATATATATA
>NW_005872055.1:58331-65937 GCF_000147115.1 Myotis lucifugus
TTAGAGTTCTAGTATTTAAGAATGCCATTTTTTTGGGGGGGGACTCAAAATCTGCCACCCTATAAAGTTCACCCATTGACTCCTAGTCTCACTTTCAGAGCTGCTTAGAATGTCTACTCATTCTTCAGTGAGATAGTTGGTATAATTTTAGAAGACAGCTTTTCTGTGTTGACTTAATTGTTGCTTTTATTGCACATGTCACATAACTTTTAATTGCCAAAAATTTATACTTAATTTCATGTAAATGTATAGTTAGATTATTCTCTTTCTGAAAAAGACCCTGAAGAAAGGACATGGGCATGGCTTCTATTATTATTAATATTATTAATAGTAGTAGAAATAATAACCAGTGACTATTTCAGTCACTAAGAAGAGCACTTTTCATGTATGAGCTTGTCTTTCTTCATTGCAGTCTTATGATGTAGGTACTCATTATCCTCATTTTGTATTGCATTAGGAAACTGAAGCACAGATGGTTATAAAACTCTTCCAAAATAACGCCTAAGGTAGCCAAAGCCGGTAATGAAGCCAGTTCTATCTGGTGCTGACACTTGTCTTGTTAACCACCCTTGCTGTTTTGTCCTGTCTGGTCATTCTCATTAAAGAAGTGGGCGGGCACTAAAGCCAGAACCAGAAGGGCATTATCTCAAGATCTGAAGCAAGAGCTTTCTTGTGCCAGTCACAAATCAGGATGCATTGTGGGAGAGAAATCCCACATAGACAGTGCCAGTGTCCCAAATGGAATTTGTCTCCGAAGTAGACCTCAGGGTGGCTTTTCATGTTCGTTGGTTATTTCTCTTTGAGGATAACTTTGTTCTCTCTTACGCATTAGTAAAGGTTATTTTTGAGTTAAATACCAAGATAATTTCTGTTGAGATCATAGATAAAGTTTAGGGTTTGGGGATTTTTTTTTCTGTTCAGAGGGTTGCTTGGGTTTTGTTCTTGACTGTCAAGAATGAGCACCGAGAAACAACAGCCCCTTCCTGAACTCAAAGGTGGATGTGCATGCCCAAGAACGCACACATAGAAACACACACACACACACACACACACACACACACACACACACCACAAAGTGAATGAATGGTTCCTTCTGTTTTTCTGATCCCGAGTACTGCTTCTCAATCTCTGTTGAAACTCTATTTTTCTTATTTAAAAATCTCTTACAGACTGATACGTTTATAAGATATAAAAAGCATAAAGCACCCTAACCGGTTTGGCTCAGCGGATAGAGCGTCGGCCTGCGGACTGAAGGGTCCCAGGTTTGATTCCGGTCAAGGGCATGTACCTTGGTTGCAGGCACATCCCCCGTAGCGGGTGTGCAGCAGGCGGCTGATCGATGTTTCTCTCTCATAGATGTTTCTAACTCTCTATCCCTCTCCCTTCCTCTCTGTAAAAAATCAATAAAATATATTTAAAATAAAATAAATAAAAAGCATAAAGCAATAAAACAATGGAATTAAAACTTGATACATAAAACACAAACCAGTGTTTTTATTGTTATGTTGAAGATTAATAAATTTACGCTGTCGAATTGCTGTCCAACTTTCTAAACCCAGCTCGGTTTCTGTCCTTATCTATAGCAGATACTTGTGTAGCACTTCCTCAGAGGATTTTTATCTCAGAGAATGGCACGTGACTATGTGTGTGTATAAGCTAGGTTGTAAAATAGCTTGGTTTTTACTCTGTTTCTTATTTCTAAGTCCTGTGGAAGAGGAGCTAGGGCAAATGAAAGAAAATTATGCAAGAAAGAAGAAATTAGATCAGCATTCCCACCTAATTTTTTAATGTTCTTTTAATATTTTTATTTTCCCCTTTATGTCTTTTATCCTTTCTATTTCTTATTTCCTAGTGATAATTCTACGTCTCTTAACTACTTGCTTTATTTTATACTATTACACTTACCTTTTTTCCTCTCATTTCCTATCCCCTTCCCTATTTTGTTTACATATGAAAAAATATCTGGAGAAATACAGAACGACATCAATGGGCCAATCCTAGTTTAAAAATAGTAATAGTTTAATAAACATTGTAATGATATTTTGAGGAAATAAAATATTTGTACATAGAGCAAACTGGTTTAAGTTCTTTTTCATACCTTTACTGGTAACTGCTATGCTGAAGTTTAAATTTCCTTCTTGTCTAGGTCTTAAATCTTTCTCCATAGAGGCCTTTCAGAGACCAAAAGATAATACTGGTTTATTTTCTTTGTTCAAAAACTGGTGACATGGTGTAAATATCATTATGACAATTCCCTTTTTGAAATTTTAACATTGTGCATGTGAATCATTCAAGCAGACACACGTAGATTGAGTTCCTTCATGGTTTTTCCTACAGAGTATTTGATTGCATGGATATAACACAATTTGGGTATTTGGTTAGCTTTTCCTCTTAGATGGATGGTAATATTCTTTAAATTTCTACTATGATAGAAATCGTTGCAAACAATATCTTTTTACACATCTCTACATGGACTTTTGGAAGTTTTCTGAGCACAGATAACATAGAGTGAGACTAGATAGTGGCAAGATATTCTCTCAAGAATTTGTGAAAATGTATATAACCTACATGATCACTATTCCTTCATTTTATTCATCCCTTAGTGGTGTGAGTTTCCTTACATTTTTCTTAATAATGGAAGATAAATGTTTCTTTTTAAAACTTTTACATTTTCCTAATTACCACTGAGATTAATATTCTCTGTAAATGTATTGCCCAAACAGGAGGATTCTTCATCTAAGAATTGTTCATTCATTGTTTGCTCATTTTCCTATTAAATCATCAGTCTTTTAAAATTAATTTGTATGAGTTCTTCAAACATGGCAGTCATTAATTGTTTGTCTATGATATGGATTACAAATATCTTCTCCCAGACTTGATGCTCATTTGGGGGCTTGATAAATTCTGTCCTTTGTTCTCACAAGAAATATTTAATTTATATAGTCAAATTCATCATTAATTTTCTTTGTATTTGTGTTTTTTATGAATGTTTTAGAAAATATTTCCCTATTAGTGATGTCTTAAGCATATTTTCCTATATTTTGTCTAGAGTTTTACATGAGGTTATTAAATATTTCAATGTATAAT
The DNA here is from genome assembly GCF_000147115.1 of Myotis lucifugus. Taxonomy (NCBI): domain Eukaryota; kingdom Metazoa; phylum Chordata; class Mammalia; order Chiroptera; family Vespertilionidae; genus Myotis; species Myotis lucifugus. The sequence goes on from NW_005872055.1 coordinate 61,419, forward strand.
TCATCCAGAATTAATTTTTTTCTCTTTACTTTTCAGTTTTTTATTTTACTTGCTGTCTTTTGCGTTTTCTCGGTTCTCTCATTTCTTCTCTTCTTATTTCTTTATATCCATCAAAACCTTCTACCCACCTATTAGGATATTTGTTAAATAATCAAATTCTGCTATGTTTAACTTTTTAAAAACTTTCTAGAATGTTGTTTATGGCTTCTATCTCTAATATTTTTGCTTTCTTCATTATATTTATTGTGCATATTTTTTCTTGGCATTACTAGGCTTGTCAATGATGTGCAAAGTAGAAGTATGAAAGGTGGATAATTAAATGCAGCTAGTACTGAGAAAAAATTTATTCTTGCTTTTTTAAAATATTAGATAAGAATACCTTACATAGTATTCATCCATTGGCAGATGAATTAATGAAGTCCTAAACATACATTTATTACCCTCTTTCTAAGTACTAGGAACTTTAATATAACTTGCCCAGTTCAATTCTTACATCAACCCTGTGAGAGAACTGCTTCAGTTCTCTTATTTTGACACACAAACTTTCAGCCCCAATTCCCTGCATTTGTAGTTAATGCTTCCTTTTCTGTCCCATTCAAGAAAGCAAAACCATGAATTAGAGATGTATGAAGCCAAAACCGGTTTGGCTCAGTGGATAGAGCGTCGGCCTGCAGACTGAAAGGTCCCAGGTTCGATTCCGGTCAAGGGCATGTACCTGGGTTGCGTGCGGGCACATCCCCAGTGGGAGATGTGCAGGAGGCAGCTGGTCGATGTTTCTCTCTCATCGATGTTTCTAACTCTCTATCTCTCTCCCCTCCTCTCTGTAAAAAATCAATAAAATATATTAAAAAAAGAGAGATGTATGAAATGCAGTGGACTATATTAAAGTGTGTTAGAAAAGAGAAACCTACCTTATTTACCATTTATAAAATTTGGGACATTTTTACAATGCATGGCATTTAAAATCTAAATTCAAAAGAAAATCACTTCCCTCATATTTTACAAAAATATTTCAAAGGCTGGTTTTGAAACATAAGCAACACAAAATGCTTTAATCCTTCGAAGATGGTTAGAAGTTGATGAATCTGAAATTTGGTAAATGGTTCCTCAGTAAATTGACTACATGACAGGTCTTTGAAGAAGTGGTCATTCTGTTCATTGGTATTTTCATGAATTGACTTTGGCTAATTGCTTTCAATGCACTGATTATTTGGTGTACTGACTGGGTTTTCTTTCTATGAATATATTTTACTCCCACTTAATCCCAGTCTCCACTGAGCTGTTTACTTGTCTTACCTGTCTTTTTCCTGTCAGCACTGGGCTTGCAGTCTTTGGCTTACATTATTTTAAACATGATCAACTGATTTAGATTTTTAAAATATACTTCCTTATTGTTCAAGAGCTGACTACATCATTATAATTTCCGAGATTTCTATGGTTGAAAGGCAGTCAGAGAGCTTACTCTAGTTAAACTCATTTTATAGTATTAACCAATCTAAAATTTAGCAACACTTTTCTTTGAGATGAAAGATGATCTTTTATTGATTCTAAGAAAACATTTTATTATTGAATAATTTTGAATCTGTGGTTAATTAAACCCAGGTGTTTTGTCTGTCTTCTTCAAATAGATTGCTACCAAACCATGAGGTCTCCTTTGTCCTGCACTTATTAATTTTTTTATGTTATAGGATGAAATAATTTTTGTCCTACCTCCTTCTAACTTAAATTATTTTTAAATATATTTTATTGATTTTTTTACAGAGAGGAAGGGAGAGGGATAGAGAGTTAGAAACATCAGTGAGAGAGAAACATCCATCAGCCACCTCCTGCACACCCCCTACTGCGGATGTGCCTGTAACCAAGGTACATGCCCTTGACTGGAATAGAACCTGGGACCTTTCAGTCTGCAGGCTGATGCTCTATCCACTGAGCCAAACCAGTTAGGGCATAACTTAAATTATTTATCTGGTTTAGATTTTGTCCAATTATGTACATTGTGTATGATTCAGTGGAATACAGTATTGGCCATTTATAATGTATAAAATACTTTATTCATGTATTCACAATATAATAGAACATTAGGGTTTGAACTAATCTTTTGAGGCCATTTTGTTCAAATTCCTCTTACATAAATATTACCTGTAAATCCCTTACAAGTGATCAATATCATCTCACCTTATTTAATTCTAGCATCTAAGAAAGCCAAGTTTTTGAGAAAAATAACATATGTTTAGAAAATAATTAGCTATACCTGGGTTGAACTCCATTTTCCATTACTAGTTCCATTGCTGGTTCCATTTATCTCTTGGACTAGTTTCTTTATATTTGCAAATGGCCATAGTTAAACCATTTGAGTATAACTGTGAAGGTTACACCAGATAAGGATGCAAATGCTATACATTTCCTTAGAAGTCAATAAATATTAGTCCCTATTTTATTTCTTGACATCTGCAGTGTAATGCAAAAGATCAATACATGTGGGATTTTGTGAACTCATTCAGATGAAATTTATTTCTCTTAAAAACAATACAAGAGTGGGACCTAGCAATTCCAGATGTTAAATAGCACAGCAACGGAACTGCATATGAGTTAGATTCTGGGAATATATACTAAGAAACCCAAAACACTAACTTGAAAGAATATATGCACCCTATGCCAATTGAAGCATTATTTACAATAGTCCAGATCTGGAAACAACCCAAATGCCCATCAGCAGATGAGTGGACAAAAAAATCTGTTTTACAATGAAACAATAAGTGGCCATAAAAAAGATCTTATCTTTTTCAACAGCATGATTGTACCTGAAGAGTATTATGCTAAGTGAAATATAAGCCAGGCAGAGAAAGACAACACAAATACCATATGTTTTCATTTATATGTGGAATCTAATGAACAAAATAAACTGACAAAGAGAGACATAGATACATGGAACAGACTGACAGTTATCAGAGGGGAAGGGGGTTGGGGACTGGATGAAAGAAGGTGAAGGGGTTAACCAAAAAAACATATATACATAACACACAGATAACGGTGTGGTGATAGCCAGGGGGACGGGGGTGGGAACTATGTGAAGGTGAACAAAGGCGGGTAAAATGGGGATGGAAAGAGACTTTGCTTGGGGTAGTGGGCGCACGATGCAGTGTACAGATGATGTTATATTGAGTTGTACACTTGAAACCTGTATGGTTTTGCAAACCAATGTCACCCCAATAAATTCAATTTAAGAGAAGAACAAATGTGAAAATTACAGATACCTCTTGCCATCCCTAGCCATGTAGACATGGGAGGCTGTCTGTTTAAAGAGTGAATTTACTTTGTGGCGGGGTAATCAATGCTGAGAAGCTGAGCATCACTGTTGGGAAGCTGGGTGTTGTTGTTTTTCATCAGTATCTACAGAGACATATTGACAGTTTGTTCTTCTTTCCTGTGATAGGAAGAAAGGTAGTACAGGCAGTGCCCCATGCAGACTGCGCAGGAAATAAATTGGGCATCAAATAGCCCACAGGTAGAGGATGCCTCGCCGAGCCTCTTTATCTTGATGTCTGAAGAAGATAAATTGAATAGGCATTTTCAGATTGTGAAAATGAGCATATTGTTTTCTGAACCCTATCTAATGGGCCCTACCTAGTAAGGGAAGCATACTCCACTCTGTATTATTTCTCAGGCCTTCAGTAATGAGCCCATTAGCTTTGAAATTAAACTGGCAGGAGACGTCTCCCAAAGGCAGCACAACAATACTAGATCGTACAGTGGTGTGCAAACTTTTGTACCTTGTCCTCCAAGGGTAGTGTGTGGGCCAGCAGCATGGCCATCACCTGGAGCTTGGAGAAAGGCATCCTCTCATGGCCTACCCCAGACATTGTGTATTGCAATCTGCATTTTAAACAAGTCCTATGCATGTCAAACCTTAAGAAAGCCTATGGGGACACACACACACACACACACACACACACACACACACACAATTTTGATTCAGTGATTCTTGCATAGGACTCAGGAATCTGCACTTTTTACAATGCAAGTTTTCTTCTGATTACATTATGAAGGAATCAGTTCACTCTACCCTTATAATGTGGGCAAATCTTTGAGAAAATCTGGAAGACTGAAAACTTAAGATGTCTATACTGTCAGACCAACAGCACCTTTATGTCAATGGGTATATGGGCTTTAATATCTAGCCTTGAGAGTAACACTGATATCCTATATAATAAAAGCCCAATATGCAAATCGACCAGAGGGGGCAGGGCCAGTGAGCGGGCGGCACCAGGCCAGCCAAGGTGGGTGCCAGTGGGCAGAGGGAGGGGACGGTAATCAGGGGCAGCGGCAGGGTGATTGGGGGGGTGGGGCCAGCCACTCACCAGCCAGCACTGCCCCCCAATTGGGCCACAGGTCGCCTCCTGCAAAGGGAGGCCAGACTGTGGCTTAGGACTGCTCCCTGCTAAGCTGTCAGTCAGACATCTCTAGAGGCTCCTGAACTGTGAGAGGTACAGGCTGAGCTGAAGGATTCCCCCCAAAATGT
>NW_005872055.1:66855-68732 GCF_000147115.1 Myotis lucifugus
GTGCTCAACCACTGAGCCACACCAGCCGGGCTGGGTCCATCTTTTTTCAACAGATAAAAGATGGGGGCCCAGAAAAGTGATCTCACTAAAGATATTTAAGAATTTAAAACTAGAGTTAGAAATTAAATCCTTATCTTCTGGGTTTGTACTAGAAACTTGAGAGTCATCCCTGTCTCCTTCCTCTCCCTCACAACTATTTAATCCATCAGTAAGTCCTGCCACTTGGATTTCCGAATTTACCTGGGCCTCCCATTCTCTGTGCTAGGACCGCCAAGTCCAAGCCACCTTCCCTGTCTCCACTGTAAGTTCCAGACACATAGAATGATCTTCATTTCCTCAAACCTGCCGGTTTATAACCACAGGCCTTTGCAAAAACTATTTGCTCTGCCTCCTTGTCTGCTGGCCACACTTACACTTTAGCTTAAATGTCACTTCTGCATGGAGGCCAGCACTAAAACATCTTATTAAGTGTGTCTTCCCTGTTATTTCTGTCAATGCATGCTTGCCATTTGTTACAGCTTACAATACCTAATTTTCAGTCTGTTCTTCAACAACAGATTGGTAACTAGGAAAATAACTAGAGTGATCATAAAATTTATTGTTTAAATTCAGAGACTTTTGAGAATAAAAAGGATGCTATTAATACTTATGCCAAGACAGTAGGCTTAAGCCAGGGCCAACTGGGACAATCGGACAGGAGGACAGTCTTTATTTTTAATGATATTCCAATGAGTAAGTAGTGTTTGTTCATAAGTGAGCTTTTTCCCAGGCAGTGAAAGCCAGAATAACTGAGGACCACAGCTTAATACTACACCAGTAATGAGAAGAAGCTGTAATCTTGTCCACGGCACAGAAATGGTTCAGCTCTGCTAAGGCCAAAGGCTTTTCAGTTGATGGGCTTTAAGGAAGATAGGAATATTTAAAAACATATTTGTACACCCAGTCCCCCTCCCCACAGAGGTGCAGCCCCCAACCTTGCATGGCTTCTGCAAAGGCGCGTTCCACCTCCTCCAGCTTTCACCTGCGCAGCAGCCCTGCTCACGCCAAGCTCACCTCTCTCTGCTGTGGTTCAGCACCTGCCAGCCGCCTCCCAAGACTCCTGTTTGTGTGTATCTTTAAAATTCTCCTAAGTAGCTTGTCTTGTGGAGACTATCAGAGCTATCAATAAGGTTATACATGATTGTTTTGGGTATTGATCTGGTTACAAAATTGTATAGGCTTTGAGTGATCTGGTCTGATTTTTATTTTTTCTATAAGCCACTCTTTTGTGCTCATATATTCCATTGGTTTTCAAATATTTTTTACCACACTTGTAAAACATTATTTTGTACGCTGTCTCATCACACATGTATATATATTCAAATGTCATATATAAACATATACATATTTATGCATATACAGGGGTGGGCAAAAGTAGGTTTACAGTTGTTTGCATGGAAAAAGAAATGCAGGTTTTGATTATTAGAGTAGCTTTATTAACTCTGTATTTCATGTACTTACAACTGTAATCCTACTTTTGCCCACTTTTGTATACATATACATGAACAGATACATACGTTTACTAGTATATAGACACTCACACACACACTGCACATACATAAACAGAAATGGTTTTACCCTGAAATTTTCCTTTGCTATGTATGGGGCACTCATGGGAAAGAAGAGATAAGCTTTTATTACCAAGTAGAAGCCGGGTGCACGCATTTGTGCATGGCCAGGGAGCAGGGGGAGACGGGGACTCGGGAGGTTTGGCCAGCCAACCACCCCTGGTGGAAACTCCCAGTCAGGGGACAGTTTGGACATTAAGCCTTTTATAACTTAGAATGTTGAGTGGGAGTTTGGATTGTATCCAAGGAAATTATATACACGGAAATTTG